>NW_011499981.1:253540-266636 GCF_000495115.2 Populus euphratica | reverse complement strand
GCATCAGGGAGTGATGGTGGTGGTGGTGGTGGTGGTGGTGATGATGATGATGATGATTGGGAAGGTGTGGAGAGTACGGAATTGGATGAAATGTTTAGTGCAGCTACGGCATTCGTGGCTGCAGCTGCGGCGGATCGGGTTTCGTTGAAGGTATCGAGTGATTTGCAGTTGCAGCTTTATGGGTATTATAAGATTGCTACTGAAGGTCCTTGTACTAGCGCGCCTCCTTCTGCTCTCAAAATGACTGCCCGTGCCAAATGGTAATTTTTCGAATTATGTGTAGTGGGTTTTCATTTTGTGGCTTTTTTTTTTTGTAAGTAACAAGTTGGTGAAATGATGATGGATTAATCGGAATTGTAATTTAGGGTTTTAATGTGGTTAGATTAGGAGGTTAAGTTAATACTGGAGGTAAGAAACAGCTAAGGAAGTTCAATTTTTATGTAATTTGCTTGTAGTGTGGGCGGGTTGGATTTTGGTAAGCATGTGGGCTTGTTTATTTATGTGTTTGTTTTTTTTAAGGGGATTCAAATGGGTATTTTAAACTAGATGGATAATGGATGGGTTTGTTTGTGTATATAGTAGGGTGTGACTGGAATTTGTGATGAAAAGAGGTGAAATTCAAGTATTTGAAATTAGGTAGATTTACTTCAAGGTTTTGCTAATGATAGCGCAGCACTCTCGTGATATTTACTTGAAAGGATAGCTATGTGTTGGTGGTTCTTTGGAAGATATTTTTAGTTGATTCTGGTTATTGTTTAGTTTGTTTATTAATCGGGCATGTCAGTTTCTCCAGCATAGTTGATGGGGGTGAATGTTGTGTTTTTTATCTGAAGGTATGGTGGCTGATTGATTTTGAATCTTTGGGTGATTTATACCAGGCAAGCATGGCAGAAATTGGGTGCTATGCCACCAGAAGATGCTATGCAGAAGTACATTGATATTATTACAGAGCTGTATCCTACCTGGGCTTCTGGTTCAGCTATGGTGAGGTTTAGTTTTCTTATTTAACCTTTTCCTTTTCTTTGCCCTGTCCTGTAAATGTACTTTCTTTCATTTGACTTATCCTTGTTATTTTATACTTGCAATGATGATACAAGAGCAAAGACAGAGATGGTGTTGGACCGAGCAAGGATGGCAAAGGACCAATGGGACCGGTTTTCAGCACTTTTGTCTATGAGGAGGAATCAGGAACAGAGTTGTAAGGTTTTTTTAACTTCTATGTGGAAGGTCTACTTAATCTGCGGACCTTTAGGTCTTCATATGATCACTCAAATAGCACCTTTCCAAGAGTGGTATCCAGGACCTTCATGTGATTGTATGCTAGCATGCATGTAGAAAGTATTGAAAAGTTAATGTTTCTTTGGCTCTAATCTCATGGCATGTCATTTTTCCTGTTTGCGAGTCTTGGTGGAATATCTGGTAAAATGTTGATCAGGTTTCCTTGAGAAATTTTTTGTTTCAAGTACACATTGTCAACTGTATTCACACCTAGTTAGCTACTCTGATTTATAATGGTACCATACATTGCGATGAGAGACTGTTTTGGGGGAAATTATAAATGTCTAATAGATGGTGCTACTGAAAGTGAGGTGCAGGGGTCTTTGCTTTAGTGTGGAGTGGGAGCACTCTAGTGCTGCATCCAGTTGTTCCGAATCCCCTGATGTCTAATTTAGGAAATGGTTGACAGAAATGTTGTTTTTCAGCACTGGGATTGGAATTCTTTTATAATTCTAGTTCATGAGTTAATATGATTTCAAAGCTAGGTAATTTTGTTACAGTGAACCATATTTGGCCAATGCTTGACTTCTTAGCTACCTGCTTGAGGATAAGCGTAAATTTATTAGATCTGGGTTGAACTTATCATGCTTGGGATTGATTTTATTGAGCTTTTTATTTGATCGGTGCTTGAAAATTTGCAATGGATAAACTCTGAAGTACATTCCCACAACCACACAACTGGAGAAAGACATTTCCTGGTCTCCCTTTCCCATGTGGCAGGGTCAAAATTCTTTTCTAAGCAAATTTAGAATCCACAATATTTCTTTTTATGATCTCAGCTTATTGATTCTGATGCTAAAATCCTGGTGCATTCATGACTATTATTATCCATAATATGCAAGCAAAATGTCCTATTTGATTTCATCAAATGAATAGGAATGTTAATAAAATGTTTTCTATCACTAGAGCATAAAAGAAAGGAGATTTATGCTCCATTTTACAGGTTTGCAGTTTTAATGGACTTTATGCCATAAATAAGTGCCAAGTCCATTGCCCAACATTCAATTGAAAAAAAATACCATGTGCATTTTCTTATTGAGACATTTTCCATTATGAAGTCTATGTCTGCTTGAATAATGTCAACAATGAGTTAAAAATGTAGATGCTATTTAGTGAACATGTTTTTGGTACCCTCATCAAGGGTATCTTTCTAAATGTTAATCATAGGCCCACCCAAAACAAGCTTAATGGTCTGTTATTCCTGGTTTTCAGGAAAATGGATGCCATTCATGCGTTTGCCAGAGAAGGAGAAGTGAATAATTTGATCAAATGCATTGATGGTGGTGTTTCTGTGAACTTGAAAGGTTCGTTTCTCCAGTGTCTGCTCTTTTCCCCAGTCACGTGTTTTGACACTGAAATAAGTGAATGATATTATATTGATGCCATGCCTAACGGTTTCACCTTGATTGCTTGGGTGCTACTTGTATATGCAAATTGAGCTGTTGCTGAATATAGCCTTTGAGCATGCTTGTCCAATTTAATGGGTCATTATTGAGCTTATACTTGCCAGAGCATCATCAATACCAGGCGCCGTGCAATGATGCAATCATATGCAAATTGAGTAGTTTAGGCAATGCTTTACAATACTTGGAACTATATCATGTGTTAGAACATGCACAATGGCATCCTTTTCTATTCGTTTCCCTGTTTTGCATGTTGCTTATTCTTTTCCTCAAGCCAATGAGATGTCTTGCACTTATGAAAATCCATCAAGCTTTTTTGGGAATCAAACTTATTGAGACCTATCTGCAATGTTGAAGGATGTTCTGACTTTTCATATATGCTTTTTATTGGAGGACTTAATGAAGAATGTTTTATTTTGCTTCTGCTGATTTTTTAGTATTATGAACAGTGTACTTCCATATTTTATGTCTCTCCTTGTGTTTCCTGTGCTGTACTTGTGCATCAAAAGCGTGGATTTGGACAAAGTTTCGTAGCTTATTGTTGACCTTCATGTGAACCTAGGGGCTTTAGAGATGATTAGCTCCTTCTAAGCATTTGTGATTATTGTAGATAGTGAGGGTCGGACTCCTTTGCATTGGGCGGTAGATCGTGGTCATCTTAATATTGCCGAGGTGCTTGTTGGAAAGAATGCAGACATAAATGCAAAGGTAAATAGATGTTTTAGGCATCTCTTTTGAAGTGTCTTCAATTCTCTGGTACTATTACTTTCAAATATCTTTCAGATCAAAGTACTTGTAGTTTTGAAGCAATTAATGTTATAAATGTCCCTTTATGGTTTGCTTTAATTTCTGAAGTTTCTATCTCAAGTTAGAAATGAGCATTCCTTATTGGGGTCTTTAAAATCATTGTTCCTTGCCCACATTCTCTAGTGTTTGTTGATTTTAGGTACCATTTTCAGGCGGTTAATATGAGACAGAGTCCGCCCTGATATCTCTCCCTCTGCACAAAAAAAAAAAAAAAAAATGAAAAGAAAGGAAAAGAAAAGTTATTTGGTGCCATAGGTTCTTTGGGCGAATACGGCTTTTGTAAACTTGTTTTTAAAATTTGCCTTATGTTTTATGGCTAGCTGCCAAGGGGATTCTTTCTTCTTTTTGTTTTGTTGCTATTCTGATAATTGCTAATGATTCAATTTTTTTTAATGGCAGGATAATGAAGGCCAAACCCCGCTGCATTATGCTGCTGTCTGTGAGAGAGAAGCAATTGCTGAATATCTTGTGAAGCAAAATGCAGATACAGATGCGAAGGACAACGATGGGCAGTCTGCCCATGATCTCTGTGAGTCAGATTGGTCTTGCCTTCAATGCCCCGCGGCATAGACTGACCGGCTGCCTGTTTATTTCATGGTTTGTCCCCATTAGTCTTCTTGAAAAATTCCCCGCAGATGTATATGACTACATACAACCTTTGAACTTTGTTCATCTTAGCAACAAATTTACTGATGACATCACGTTCTCTGCCATGGCCCCTCATGTTTACTTTTCTCTTCCCTTCACGTAGTTTATGTAAAAAACATGAAGGTTGAGTTTAGAGGGTCGTTAAATGACACGCGATATGCTATGCCTCTTTGCCATTAAATGATCGGTTTATAGTTCGGTTGCAAGCCTCATCATGTTTTTTAAATCCTCGTATGTCTGCCGAGTTCTGTGTATCACACACAGAAGGAACCATTTTGTATATGCTTGTGATTTTCCCAGAATTATAAAACGGATTGGGTTTCTCGCCATAAAGGCACAAAGACGTGAAATGGTGGAAATATTTTCTTTGTAAAATTGACTGCCTTGTTATTTTCCATAAAAAAGAAAGAAAATGTTTTATCAGTTTCAAATCTGTCTCTGTTCATCATAATGTTTAATGGTTATTCGAAATCAAAGTCAGCGTGGTTCTTGCTGGTGAAGGATTGTGTGTTTGACCGTTGACATTTTCAGACAGTTCTCTCGATTCAAATCTATTGCTGGGATCATTTGTTTCACTTTCATAGCTCAAATGCATCTGGTTTCCTAGTCAAGGATCCATGCCTGTTGCTTCAACACAAATAGGTGTTGAGTACTGATTTTATTCTCTCTTTTTTTTAACGAATAAATTACAATAACTCATGGAATTATACTATCAAAAAAATCTGAAATTGTTGAAAATATCCAAAAATCTGAAGATATCATGTAAAGTCTTTTAGCTAACATGCCAGAATGTGCATTTTGAGTATAATGAGAGGCTTCTATGAAATCTCATAGTTGGGGCAAAAGTACCCTCTATTTATTTTGTTTTCAGCTGATGAATAAGTAAAAATAAATCTATTATGGAACAATTTTTAGGTAAATTGTCATTGTTTCTGTAAGCTACTCGTGAGATTACAAGTTGTTTGGAACCGATTTTTTATTACTATAATTGAATTCAATTATAATGTTTGATTTGAATTCAATTAATAAATAAGATAAATCCACATGTTTAAAAGAGAAAAAATTCATTGTTTTTTGTTTTCTATAATTTTTTATTACTATAATTGAATTCAATTAATAAATAAGATAAATTCACATGTTTAAAAGAGAAAAAAATCATTGTTTTTTGTTTTCTATGTTATCCTCATTACTTTCATTTTATTTCTTTAAATGACTTAAAATAAAGGGTTAGATGGGTATTTTAGAAAGGTAAGTTTTAATATTAAATTTTTTCTTTTTTGAATTGTAATTCAGAGGGATTTGCCCTTGATTTACTTTTGTAGTAATTTTAAAGATTGAATTTTCTTTAAAATTCAACTTTTAATACTTAAGAGGGTTTTAAAAATAAAATTCTATTAAAATTCCTGATTGAATTCAATTTGTTTCACACATTGATCAACGGTCGGACTATAACCTGAGATATAATGAGTAAAGCTAAGCCAGAAGTCTACTGGTTTTGTAAGAGGCGATGATGATTCCTTGTTCAAACCAAATATGTCGTCAAGCATGGAATTGAATTTCAACTCGAGTCTAATATTTCAGGAGAAGTACTGCTTCCCACTTAGCCAGAAGGGCAATCCTTAATTGCGAAAGAGTTGAATCTTGCAATAACACTAGGAGAATCAAATCTACCTAATTATAGAAATAAGTGGTGAGGGTTCTGACAGTTTATTCTGGCGATGAAGTATCAGAAAGGGAAAAAAAAATAAAAAAATAAATTAAAGAACATCGTTAGATTCGTCCTCACCTTTGATCTCCAGGAGCTCCACCAGATCTCTGATAAACAGAAGTGAATATGGGGTTGCATACAGCTTCCACCTCCTTCAGCTTTTACTCATAATCCTCTTTCTCGGCGTTTTGGTTGTCATTCAACCACTCGAGGGCCTTTCTGTCGAGAGAAATCCTCTTCGGAGACCAAGACTCCATGAGTAAGTGGTGCCACATCCAACAGAAGTACCATAAGAAACAGCCTCGTCAGGGTTTACACCCTTGTTGGGATCCTCTCCGTCGAAGCTGTTGAATCTTGGGAATTCTAGTGCTTCCACCAACAAGAACAATTTCATCACTCTGGCTCCTGTCCAATCCAGAATCTTCCATGGACTTCTTAGCTGGCTCCATGGTCTTTCTCAACAGGTCACTGCTCAACTCTTCGAACCTAGCTCTGGCAAGTGGTTCAGAGAAATCGATACCGTCGAAGAGAGACTTAATCTGCACACGTACTTGATGCTAGCTACTCGAAGCTCTCTTGACGCGCTCACATTCTCTCCCTAGCTTTCCAAGATATCTGTTATCCTTGCTGATGTCCTTTTCATGCTTCTTCTTGATCAACTTAATTAATTTCTCATGATTCTCTGATCGAGATCCTCACCTCCCAGATGAGCATCTCCATTGGTGGCAAGAACTTCAAAAACGCCATAATCAATGGTCAAGATACTGACATCGAAGGTGCACCACCAATGTCAAATACAAGAACGTTCCTTTCACCACCCTTTGTCCAAGCCACAGGCTATGGCAGCGCCTCTTGGTTCACTAATAATCCTCACAATGTTCAAACCGGCAACAACACCAGCGTGCAGCATCCCTCGTTGCCTGCCTGTAGGCATCACTGAAATAAGCTGTAGGGTTAACAAAGAGATCACTAAATTCAACCTTCAACCATACTATATATCAATCCCAAATCAAATTTCCCTCGAATTGAAAAACATGATTGCTTTACCTGGAACAGTTATAAGAGCATCCTTGATTTTCTTTCAAAAGAATGCCTCGGCTGTCTCCTTCTTCATTGTAAGAACCGTGGCACTAATCTCCTCAGGAATGAAAACCCTGGTCTCCTCGTCCTCAATCTTGGCTTCTATGTAAGGCTTTCCGTCCTTGTTCACAATTTTGTATGGAAAAAGCTCCATGTCCTTTCGAACCTCTATGTCACCAAAACTACACATACAAACGCAGATTATAATTTCAATCACACACAACAGTCATCACACACATAAACAAGAATACACAAGAATTATAGTGTACCGGGTTTGCTCTCAAGATATTATTAACTTAAATTTGTTATTAAAAATTTATACAGTTATTAATTTAAATACTTATAAAATTAATTGAGACATGCACAATTTCATCTAACACCAATTTAAAATAATTTTATGGGCTAAGCGAACTAAAACCACACAAATTTGGGCAATCATTAACTTACAAATTACAACTATCCGTAATTAACATATTCCAAAAAATATAAATATATTTATTTTATCTTACTGTCTCTATTTCAAATATATTTCTATCTCTTCTATATTTATCTCTTCAATCGTGAGAGACTAACCAAAAAGTAAATTACTTATGCTCCTGTCTCATAAATTTTGATAAGAAACATGCCCACGTACAAAATATTGCTTTTTGGAGATTGGAATTCCACAATTTTTTATAGAATAATAACCTTCTTAATCGTTTCAAGTTATTTTGGAGGCAAGAAAAATGCTACACAGAAATCAGAACATAGCAAATTTATTCCAAACCAACCGTTAATAACTGTTTTCCCCTCCAAATAGAGAAGCCATAGAAAATATGAGAGCAAAAAAAGAAAAAGAAAAAAAAATCAGCACCCTTTCTCTCTTTGTCTGTTTATGCAACAATCTTCTCTGGTTTGACTTAACAACCAGCTCCTCTGCTGCTTCAAAATGGGAAGGGTAGTGGTTTATGTCCTCATAACCGTAGCCTTTATTATCTTCATAACCTTTTCTCCCATCAACAACCACGGTCGTACCACGCCTGGCCTCAACCGCCGTCTTGGTTCCAAATTTTCAATGCCAGATTTTGATCCATTAGTTGTAAAAATGCAGAGATTTGCCGAGGAAAAAGGTTACACCGGCGAGGGTGAAACGATAAATTTGGAAAACAATGGCTATGCCAAAGAGGTTGAGGATTCTGATGAGTATCTAAGTGATGATGGAAGGTTAAACATTACCTTAAGGTTACTTGTTTTATTCCCATTGTTAGACAAGAAACCTAGAGATGGGTTGATCAGCTTCGAGGAGCTAGAGGCATGGAATGTTGAGCAAGCAAGAGAACGCTTAGCTTACAGGACACAGAGAGAAATCCAATCTCGGGACAAGGATAGAGATGGAGCAATTGATTTCAAGGAATATTTGCCTCAATTTTCCAATGAAGATATAGGTGAAAAATTTTCGTATACATGTTCATAATCAGTTCTTGATACATGAAATTTTTTTTAAAAAAATATATATATAATTATTGTGGTTAATTGGGTTTTGCATGCTGATTATGCGTGAATGAATGTTTTTGATTGTGCTGTGTGTCACCTTGTGTTTGATAGAGAGAAATGAAACGGGGCATGGTGAAGCGGGATGGTGGATGCAACAATTTAGGAATGCAGATGTTGATCGAAATGGAACCCTAGATTTCGATGAGTTTAACAAGTAAAATATTTTTATTTTTGTTTAGGGTTACCGGATTTGGAGGTTGATATTGTTCATGAAATTTGATTAACAGAAATCATTCTGGTTATGCAGCTTCTTGCATCCCGAAGATAGTACCAATAAAGATATCCAAAAATGGATTTTGAGAGAGAAACTTAAGTAAGTTGATTCTATAATTTTCTTAATTCTTCTTATTAATAGTTTCTTAATTGCTTGCCGGCCAGTAAGTTGATTCTATAATTTTCTTAATTCTTCTTATTAATAGTTTCTTAATTGCTTGCTGGCCAGTAAGTTGATTCTATAATTTTTTTTCCTTGTAAGTATATTAAAATTATTAGTATAAAATACTAAAAAATATTAATTTAATATTTTTTTTCAAGTCAAAAATATTTTTAAAAAATACATAAAAATAGAAGTAAAAAGAGTACCAAACACCCTTTAAAATATAATTGAGACAATAAAAATTATTTAATTTTTATTGTTTAGAATTTTTTTACTCTCAAATTATGATAAAAACTTGAGTTATAATTTATAATTTTTTAAAATTTATTTTTTCAAATCATAAACAAAACTGTAAAAAATACCATGATGACGAACACAAACCAAACCCACTACGGATAAATAAAAAAAAAAAGGCTATGCATGTCGGAATTAGAGGATTTTAATTCTCAATGTTTGGCTAGAGGCAGCTTGAACTTCAATGGCAAAAGAAAAAAACACACTCCTTCTTCAACTACCAGACCAACCTCTTCAAAATTTAATTTAATTATGCTGATATATATATATATATAACGCATATCTTTCTTTGAAGATGCAGGCGGATGGATGATGATCGTGATGGGAAACTCAACTTAGCAGAGTTCTCTATGTACGCTTATGATGGTAATTACAGGAGCTACGCAGAATTTGAACCTAATGTAGCTAGATCAGTTCGCACTGCAGAAGAGAAATTTCTTGAGCTTGATGCGAACAAAGACAAGTCTGTTAATTCATCTCTTGCCCTAAGAACATTTCCCCCTTCCTTTCTTCATTAATCAATATTCATGTCGATCGGCTAATGTAACCTCATATAATGTCGTACTGTTTTCAGTTTTTTGTCGGAGGAGGAGCTAATACCAATGATCCCGTACCTCAAGCCTGGAGAACTATCGTATGCTAAGCATTACACCAGCTACTTGATTCATGAGGTATGCTTGCTAGTATGAAGATCTTTAAATTTATATTCATAAAATCCAACTCGATTATAAAGACTTGAATTAACCTGAATTAATCTAGTATTATATTAAAACTTTTTTATAAAAGAAGTTGAAAGCACATTGTTATAAAATGTCAAGCATGATACCACTTGTAGTTTAACCATGTCAATTGGATTATAAGTCAGATTAGGTTTGTTAGGGTAACTTCTACTTGACTCAACAAGAAATTTGGCTGGGCTAGCTCCCAGAATGATGAGTTACTGGGTTGATTTGCTAGGGTGAGCTGGGTTTTAACTGTGGCTAGCTTTTCATAGATAAAAAATAAGTCTCTTTTGGATTAGCTAGCTGGTTCGAAGAGTTTTGGTTTTACTTTATTCCTTCATGTTTTTTTAGTTTTTCATGAATATGCATACAACAATTTGTAATTGATGCTTTTGTTTCATGATCCAGACTGATGACAATGGAGATGGTTATTTATCCATAGATGAAATGCTGAATCATGAATATACATTCTATGGGACGTTTTTCCAAGACGATGAAGATTATGACGATGAGTTCCATGAAGAACTGTAAATGTTCTATCATCCATTAGATGTTAAGTAGCAGCTCGGTCGCCATGGAAAGTTCTCTCTTCTTTTGTTACTCGATACCACCATGTAAAGTTTTATGCTTCTGAAGAGCAATTGAAATCTGGTACGTGGTGATTTTTTCACTCTTTGCAAAAGCTCGCATGGCTGCCCAGCAACATATCCTCTTCGATGCTGTCTAGCAAGTCTATATAGCATGGTGCATCGATCTAGTTTACCAACAAAAAGATTTATTCATTCTTTTCCTTGAACGAAACTTGTGCATAAGGCTATATAATTTCTTTGTTTTCATGTTGCAGTTGTCGTTAAATTCATGTTATTATTGATACTACATTTTACCCAATCAAGAGATGTACCTATATATATAATATTGAAAGATATAGTTTAATTGATTAGATTTAAAATTTAGTTTTTAGAAATTATTAATTTAAGTACTATAAATCTAGAACCACCAAAAATTTATATAATTATTAATTTTAAAATTTTAAAAAATTAATCAAGATAAGAATAAATTAACTTGAACACCCATATCATAATCAACAAAAAAAATATATATACATATACCCATACCACTATCAAAAAAAAGAAAAATTGTACCCCTTTGTCTCTCTTAAATATATTGACATGACCAAATCGATTCATTTTTTAATCTGTTAACTTATAATATAATATTATAATGTAAATCATATTTTATATTAAATTGTTTTGGATATTGATTCATTTAAATCTAAATAATTTAATAAATTATCTTATAACTTGTTTAATAAAAATAAATTTGGATAAGACCTTATCAATTTAAAATAATTTTATTTAAAATGATATTATCTTAGTGCTTTTTTTAAAAAAAAATTTCATCCAAAATGATGTGATTTATAATTATTTCTGATAGCTCAATTAGCAAGGGATGAACTCTCATATCCTTCCTATATATGTCCAAAATGAGCAAGTCTATCGATTTTGTTCATCAATACAAACAACAAATGAGAAAATATTAAGGATAGGGTCATGGCTAGGGGTGAGTAAAAAAACCGGAAAACCAATTTAACCGAGAAAACCGAAAAAAAAATAACCAAAAAAACCGAACCGGTAGAAAAAACCGATTAAACCGGTTAAAATATTTAGAAAAATGTCTGGTTCGGTTCTGTTTACAGTTTTGGTGTGCTTGAACTGGTTAACCTAAACCGAACCGAACCAGTTCAGTTTAGGAATGAAAAAAAAAAAACCAAGGCAATAGGCATTATTTTAATACTTTCCCTAAAAGTTTAATACTTTCCCTGGTTTCATATCACAAGCCACGTCCTCCTGGCTCCCTTAGTCATTACTTTAATACTTTCCCTAAAAGTTTCAACAACCCTAGCACTATCAATTTATCTTCTTTTCCTTTCATAGTCCACACAGCCGCCCCCTCCCCTCGAACCCTTTCAATTTTTATTCACACTTCTCAAACACAGCTGCCCCCTTCGATCACCCCTTCTCCCATTAACAGCCACCCCCGCCCCCTCCTATTAACAATCACCTCCTCTTCACCAATAAATAAGCTTAGACTATTCTCGAATGACTATTCTTTAAATCTCAAAAGAAACCGTTGTGTATGTAAGGTGGTGAAATTGTTACCACTTTCAGAGTTTCTTAAATCTATCGCTTCTATCAAAGCCGATTACATCGCTCACGATGCTCAGGTAATCTTGTCATGTAATTATAGATTTAATTAATTGTTGCTTGTTGATTTTATGTTGTTTTTATTTTTCTATTTTGATGTGTTAAACTGTTAATTATTTTAAATAATGTAAAAATGAAGGTGGACGAAAGAACACAATCTGGAAAGGAAATTGGAATCGTTGTCCCTGTCTCAGATTCTCAGAAGACGATCAATCGCAAACAGTATGTCCTTTTTTTTCCCTTCTTTTCTTTCTCGCTGGTAGATTGGAATTTGGAACTGCCAACAAGGTTTATACTAATGACATTCTGAAGTTCATATACATGGTTAAGCCAAACATGAGCAAAAATAAAGAAAAGTTGAAAATGTAATTAAGTTCACATGATTATCTTTTGACCTACATGTTCATTAATTAGTAATTGTGAATTATTAAGAAAAAATATCATCTACTGACTCTGCTTAGTGTTGTATAATGTATACTTGTATGTGGGTTATACTTGTATAATGACTCTGTTCTAGTTCATTTTCATTAGAAAGGATCGTAAAAGAAGGCTGAAAACATCTCTAAAATCTCAAAAAGACAATTACAGAAATACAGTTGTTTATTTCTTCCAACTTGAAACTCTCTTTCTGTGTGTCTGTCTCATGTGCATGTGCATATATACACCTGTAGTTCTTGCTTCTCTCCAGTTCCTTTCGTTTGCAAGTTATTCTATAAAAATCATATTTGATATGTGTATGAATAATTTATATAATAGTTGGTTAGAAGATTTATTATGATTTAACATCTGATTTTAATATGTGCTGTTACAGTGTTACTACAACATTACTATGTTTTTATACTGTTTGAAGCTAATTTCTTTTGAGTTCTTCATTGTTGTTGGCTGTTGTTTTGAGTTCAACATACAGAAATATTAATAATTAATAATTGTTAATTATAGATGGAAAACCATCTAAATCAAAATGCTTCATCCACTAACACTACCCCAACATCAACCAATGCCCCAGCTTCAAACACTAACCCAACATCAACTTATCTTATGTT
>NW_011499981.1:252771-253275 GCF_000495115.2 Populus euphratica | reverse complement strand
AGCTCATTGCATGTCACATCAAATTCTTTCTTCAATGAATTGATTTACATGCATACAAACTTGTTGTAATTGTGTAAAAGCAGAGATAATATTTAAAGTGGAATGGCGATGAACATGATGTTAAAATTTGAGAAGTATTGGGGTTATGAAACAAATCAGAATTTTTTATTATATGTGGCTAATGTTTTGGATCCACGTCTTAAGTTGAAATATGTAAAATTTTGTTTTGGTGAGTTGTATGATTATGACAAAGCACAATTGCTAACAAAGAAGGTGAAAGATAATTTGATGAGCTTGTATGAGTTTTATTTGAAAGCCGATGAAATGGTGGATGATAATAGGCATACACAAGATGTTGATGATGTTATTGATGACATAGAAGTAGATGTTAATACTTTAGCTCGATTCAAAAGGCACTTACAAAAGGAAGATAGTGTGGAAAATAGAAATGAGGTTGAGAGGTATTTGATTGATGGTTGTGAGGATCCTAATGATGATAAATTA
>NW_011499981.1:241193-252483 GCF_000495115.2 Populus euphratica | reverse complement strand
TACTTTGAAATCTTGTAAGAAAATTAGATATTACTATTATTCATTGTAAGCCCCTCAAAAATCCACTAGAAACCCATTACGAAGCCAAAAAATAACCATAGGTTTTTCCGGTTTTGGGCCTGAAAAACCAGACCCAAACCGAACTGAAAACGGTCGGTTTGGACCAAATCTGGTTCGGTTTGGTTCTTTTTTTTTTTTTGCTTTCTGGTTTGGTTGTTTTTTAAAAATAAAAACTGAATCAAACCAAAAATGATCACCTCTAGTCATGGTCATAGCTCGAAAATCTCTCCTGTTTTTGTTATGTTAATTGGCATCCATTGAATTAAAAAAAAAAAAATGCTTTATTGGACCGTTGATATTCTGATTTTTTTTCTTTGAAATTAATGCAATAAATCAACATTATGTAGTTGGTTTGGTAATGATTGAACAAGTTGTGTAATGATTTTTCTAAGAACAAAATTGATTGCTTTTAATTTGATCTTTTAATTCATGTCTTAATTTCAAATTTATTATAATGTAATTGCTAATTAAGACATGTACATTGCTTAAAAAAAAAAACGACTTTTTAATTTGCTCTACTTTACATTTGTGTTTTTTTGTCTATTTTTCCACAAAATTTATTGACTTAGTTGCTGGAACTAATTATTTTCAATGCTAAATTTGAAAGGCTGAAATATGTATTATTCTCAAAGAGAACACTCAGCGATGAGAAATTAAGAGAAAAGGATTGAAAAGTTAAAAGAGTAGTATTCAAAGGTAAGATTTTGATTTTGTAGAACAATTATTAACACTATTTTGTTACTAATAAGATTAAGAGAAAAGGATTGAAAAGTTAAAGTTGTTATCTATTTTATTTTTTATTTTAATTATAATTTTTTTTAATTTTTATTTTTAGGTTTGGATCCTTTCATATAACTTTTTATTATTATTTTATTTTTAATTGGTTGGTACTTGAGCTTTACTATTTTTTTTTCATGTATGGTGTGTCTAATTTGATAAACTAGATAATAAATTTAAAAAATTAATACAAGTTAACTTTTTTTTTTTACTTATTTTTTTATTTCATTATTCAAATTTATTTTTTTAAAGTGGAGTTTTCTTTGATTTCTTGTCTATAATATTATTATAATCTTATGATATAGACTATAAAATTTGATAGGTTAACTCAAGTTAACTTGCTTTTATTATCTAAATTACATATTTGTTATGTTAATTTGAGTTAACTCGAACTAATTTTTATTTTTTATTTAATTTTATTAATATTTAATTAGTTAAAAATTGAACTATATTATTTTTTCCCAAACTATTCTGATTTTTTTCTTTTAAGAATTTTAGTTCATTTAGTATCAATACTATTTTTTATTATATAATTAAAATAAAACCAATATATTTGAATTAATTTGTAAATTATATATCGTAAGTATTATTTTTTTAAAAAATAAAATATTAGAATTGTCCACCATATCGCCAGCCCTCTTACTATGTTTTTCTAAAAGTAAAAGGCAGGTGCTTTCTAATACTAGTTTTTTTTTTAATTAAAAAAAAGAAAAAAAATTCAACAAAAAGATTCTCATTGCATTTCCGTATCAGAAGCCAACCAAAAAAGTTGGATTACGAATCAAACCATCTGGACCCAAGTCACCACTCCACAAAGCCACCCCAAATTAACCACCACCGTTGGATTCTCACATATCACCATCATCAAACAATATCAGCCATTGGCATAACACACAGCCTTTCACTAACACCTGGAGCCCACACCCTAACTTCCTTTCCCCAAACACCAAGTTACTGTACCTAAACCTCAATAATTCTCCAATCACCAATCACATTCGTCAAGAGGATGACTTTTTATTCTCACTTGGACTTTTGACTAGCGATTATTTAACAACGGGCAAACTACATTCAAGCCCTCCAACTATCACATATTTCTCACTTAGGCCTCCAATCCACTAAGCATTCTAATTGCATCACTATATGTCACAATTGAAACACTCTCTTGTTTCTACCTTCCAGCCAACCAATAGCAGTTTATGTTATTTGTGTTTGGGAAGGAGATTTTACAAAAGAAAAATTCAATTAAAAATATAATAAAATAATATTTTTTTATTTTTTATATTAGCATATTAAAATTATAAAAATAAAATATATAAAAATTAATTTGATACTTTTCAGGCAAAAAATAGGTTAAGCCACAAAAACAAACATATAAATTGTCAAACATGTTTGAATCAATTAAATATATATATTGAATTTTTTTCTAAAAGTCGTAATTCATAAGTTTTACTATGTATGACAAAGAAAAATATAAAAATATAAAAATATCCAAATATTCAAATTAATACAAAGCTTAGCCTTTAAAAAATCTAAAAACTACAATTTTATGACCTAATTGCATTATTTATAGGGTAGTTCAATGATTATGATATTTTCATTCTAGATCACTTATTTCAAAATCTAATTCATTATGTAAATATAAGCAAACCATCCTAATGAATTCAAGAGAAAATATTTTGTTATAAACTTTTTTTATTCAAACATAAGAAATGCATTGAAAATAATAAATTCATTGATCATCGTAGTGCTATTGATATTTTTTTTTAATTTCTAAAATGAAAAAAAATATTTACAATTATGATGTATAATAATTTCACAGTTGAGGGATGGAATCTTGATACCCAATCAAAACTTGTAGAATAATTAGATGGACCAGAATGTAGTTTGCCCTTTAATTATTTTAAAAACCAAAAGAGGCCCTCAAAAGTGGGACCCACTAAGTAATCAAGGCTTGTAGCAGAGGATAACTCCCATTTTTAACACTCTAAGATTGCCCTTGTATTCAAATCCAGCTTCACACATCCGCGTCCTCTCTCTCTTCTTTTCTCTCTCTCTCTAAAAACTCTCTCTCCTAGGGTTTCAAAGCGCCGTTCTCTTCTTTCCCTCGCCCTCTCACTCTCCACAGGTGATAATTAATTTCGCTTAATTCACTCTCGAAATCGCTTCATTGTTAGCTTAACTAGGGTTTTATTGTATTGATTTAGTCACTCGATCTAATCCATTGGATCTGAATTTTTTGTTTATTCACTGATTTACTGTGATTCATTTCTAATTGGGTTTATTGAATCTGTTTGTATTTTGATTCAGTTTTGAAGCTTTAGTGAATCTGATGTGATCGGGGTAATTTTTTTTTGTTTTTTTTAACTGCGCTTTTTTTAGTGAATTTTGATTGATTATGATTTCTGGGGTTTTAATTAAATTCACAGATTGAGTGTAATTATACTGATTTTAGCTGTAATTATTTTGTGATCTACATCATAAACTTTGAGCCTTTTCCATTTATTGATTCGATTTGCTAGGTTTGAATTTTTTTTGTTGGATTTTGGTGTGTTTATGGTATGATATGTAATGAATCGCATTTGAAATGTGTTTTTAATTGCTAATTGACTGTGAAATTAACTACATTTAGAAGTTTGGATGTGTGTAACAAATGAAAGTTTGATACTTTCAGGTAGAATATGGCGATGGAAGTGACCCAGGTGCTATTGAATGCCCAATCTATAGACGGGAATGTGCGGAAGCATGCGGAAGAAAGCTTAAAACAGTTTCAGGAGCAAAACCTGCCTGGTTTTTTGTTCTCCCTCTCTGGAGAGCTAGCAAATGATGAGAAGCCTGTTGATAGCCGTAAATTAGCGGGCTTAATACTTAAAAATGCATTGGATGCAAAGGAACAACATAGAAAGCTCGAGCTTGTTCAAAGATGGTTATCGTTGGACAGCAATGTTAAGGGTCAAATTAAGGCGTTTTTGTTGAAGACCCTTGCTTCTCCTGTACCGGATGCACGGTCAACTGCATCTCAAGTTATTGCTAAGATTGCTGGGATTGAGTTGCCTCAGCGACAATGGCCGGAGCTGATAGGATCGCTTTTAGCTAATATTCATCAGTTACCTGCTCATGTCAAGCAAGCTACTTTAGAGACTCTTGGATATTTGTGTGAGGAAGTCTCACCTGATGTTGTAGATCAAGACCATGTAAACAAGATACTTACGGCAGTAGTTCAGGGCATGAATGCATCTGAAGGAAACAATGATGTTAGGCTTGCTGCAACCCGAGCACTGTACAATGCACTTGGATTTGCTCAAGCAAATTTCAGCAATGATATGGAGCGTGATTATATCATGAGAGTGGTCTGTGAGTCAACACTGTCCCCAGAAGTGAAGATACGACAGGCTGCTTTTGAGTGTTTGGTCTCTATTTCATCAACTTATTATGAGAAATTGGCTCCTTATATTCAGGACATCTTTAACATCACAGCAAAAGCTGTGAGGGAAGATGATGAGCCTGTAGCTCTTCAAGCAATTGAATTCTGGAGTTCAATATGTGATGAGGAGATAGATATCTTGGAAGAATATGGGGGTGATTTCACTGGGGATTCTGATATTCCTTGCTTTTACTTTATTAAGCAGGCTCTCCCTGCTTTGGTCCCAATGTTGTTGGAGACTCTCCTAAAGCAAGAGGAGGATCAGGATCAAGATGAAGGAGCTTGGAATATTGCAATGGCTGGCGGAACATGCCTTGGTTTGGTTGCAAGGACTGTGGGAGATGATATTGTGCAACTTGTTATGCCATTCATTGAAGAGAACATTACAAAACCAGATTGGAGGCAAAGGGAGGCAGCGACTTATGCATTTGGCTCAATCTTGGAGGGTCCTTCCCCTGACAAGCTAACACCTCTTGTTAATGTTGCATTGAACTTCATGCTTACTGCATTGACCAAGGATCCAAATAACCATGTGAAGGATACAACTGCTTGGACCCTTGGTCGAATCTTTGAATTCCTTCATGGTTCAACTGTGGATACACCAATAATTACTCAGGCAAATTGCCAACAAATTGTTACCGTGCTCCTTCAGAGCATGAAGGACGTTGCCAATGTAGCAGAGAAGGCATGTGGTGCCCTCTATTTCCTTGCCCAGGGTTATGAAGAGGTGAGCCCATCATCTCCCCTTACTCCTTACTTCCAAGAAATTGTCCAGGCACTTCTCACTGTTACCCACAGAGAAGATGCTGGGGAGTCCCGATTAAGGACTGCTGCATATGAAACGTTGAATGAGGTGGTGAGGTGCTCGACTGATGAAACCGCACCTATGGTGCTGCAACTGGTTCCTGTCATCATGATGGAGCTTCACAATACTCTTGAAGGGCAGAAGCTTTCTTCTGATGAGAGAGAGAAGCAGGGTGAATTGCAAGGGCTTCTCTGTGGTTGCTTACAGGTCATAATTCAGAAGTTAGGCTCCTCTGAGCCAACTAAGTATGTGTTCATGCAATATGCAGACCAGATAATGGGACTCTTCCTGAGGGTTTTTGCTTGTAGAAGTGCAACAGTGCATGAGGAGGCCATGTTGGCTATCGGAGCCCTTGCCTATGCAACTGGTCCAGATTTTGCCAAATACATGCCAGAGTTTTACAAATACTTAGAAATGGGCCTTCAGAATTTTGAGGAGTACCAAGTCTGTGCTGTGACTGTTGGTGTGGTGGGTGATATCTGCAGGGCATTGGAAGATAAAATTTTGCCTTACTGTGATGGTATTATGACTCAGCTTCTCAAGGATTTATCAAGCAACCAGTTGCATAGATCTGTGAAGCCTCCCATTTTCTCTAGCTTTGGCGACATTGCCCTGGCAATAGGAGAGAATTTTGAGAAGTACTTGATGTATGCCATGCCCATGCTGCAGAGCGCTGCTGAGCTGTCTGCCCACACAGCTGATGCTGATGATGAAATTACGGAGTACACAAATTCTTTGAGAAATGGAATTTTGGAGGCATATTCTGGAATTCTTCAAGGTTTTAAGAATTCTCCTAAAACTCAGCTCTTGATTCCTTATGCACCTCACATCCTGCAGTTCTTGGATAGCATGTACATGGAGAAAGACATGTGAGTTCTTCTGAAATATACTCCCTTTCTTCTTTTTTTGATTATTTATAGTGTGTGCACGTGTTTTTCTGGTTAATGACTTGTAAGCTCTCTGTCTGCAGGGATGATGTGGTGATGAAAACTGCTATTGGAGTCCTTGGAGATTTAGCAGATACACTGGGAAGTAATGCTGGTTCTTTGATACAGCAATCTCTCTCTAGCAAAGACTTTTTAAATGAATGTTTGTCTTCTGATGATCATATGATAAAGGAATCTGCCGAATGGGCCAAGTTGGCCATCAGTCGTGCCATTTCAGTTTGAGGTTATTGCTATTCGGCATTTTCTTTCCTTTTAGAAGTCCCTGCATGCATTTGGGTGTATTGAGTCGGGGTCCAGGGTTGCATTTGTGTCGGGTCATCGGTCGTCTGCTATTTTCAGACAATGGAAGTCACCGGTCTTCAGGTTGTCACTAACTCTTGCATCAGCACTGTGAGTTTGGGTTCTCGATTCTGTCATGGAGAAGAAGTGGGTGGGGGTTGCTTTGAAGAAGTGGGTGAAGGTGTCTGTCAAAAAAGTCCAATAAATTATTGAGTATAGAGAATAGAATTGGTGGAAATGAGAGGGAGGCAACATCTGATTTGCTGAGTAAATACAAGTCAGTCAACACCGAGTCATTGGCTGTTTGTTGTTCCTTGAAATGGTTGACCTCTTCTTGTCAGACTAACCATACTGCCTTGGTCATCGTCTCCGAAGTACCTTAGGTTGTTGGGATGGATTTCTGCGTGGCAGGTCAAAGTTTTGTTACACTTGAAGACCACCTAGGTGCTGCACAACAGAAGAACCAGATTTCATTCCTGATTTCTTCTGCTCGTTCTTTTTGTTTCTTCATGTCTGTATTAGTTTATCATAATGTCAGTCATGGTCAGGTTGTATTTTTAACTGTTGCGCTGTTTTGGTATACATGGTTGGGGGTCTTGTCTTCAACATATTATTGAGGGTATTGAATCCTGCATTGCATTATTCTTTTTTTCATTGTCTTCATAGGTCTTAAGTCAAATGTTATATACTTTTTGCATAGTTGCATTCATTAAATCATATACTCTTCTGCCCTCGTTTTTCCTTTCTTTCACAAATTTAGGTCTCATCTCTCAGAATGTAATATTTTGGTAAGATGTCATGTCATGAACTGTGGGGACATTGTAAGGATTGAATGTCGGCCTTGCGATTGTATTCTGTTTGCTTCATCTATGAAGCAACACCATGGGATTTCTGGAATTTTTTGATATGTGGCCCCAGAAATCTCATTAGAAGTCTCCTTTTCTTGTTCTTGTTCTTGTTTTTGCTTGAAAATATATTGAATTTGTAAACTTTGATCTCGAGTTTTGCTTCTGATAAAAAATAAAATAAAATAAGATCTCGAATTTGCTTGGATTTTACATTTTAACATGGGTTCCATGCCTTCCCTAATTATGTTAATGATTTCGTCTGTAACATCACACAAACAATTGCTAGGAGATATTAAAATAATTGGGGAATGTACTCCCTGTTTTAGACTGTGGACAGCTGCTTCTCTTAACCAAAATTTCAATTTAATGCCCTTCCATGATAATCTTTCTTGAATACCATTTAAAAATGATTTGATAATTAATATTCCTCTAGTAACTATTATTTTAAAGAAAGGAGTTGATTACCGGTTCTAAATACCTTTCTCACAATAATTGTTAATTGAAGAACTATTGAAATAATTTAACAAAACTTTAATACGCGGTGGAATAAGTAATATACATAAGTTACCATGGGTTCATATAGTGAATTAGAGAAAAATTGGTAGGTTTGGATATGAAAGGTATTTTAATTTTTTATGTGGACCCATTACAAGATTGTTAAAAGATTGAATATGAGTGTTATTGTTTTTTTTTTATATATATTATTTTGTATATTAAAAGTATTCTTTCACCTGGGGGTCAACAAAATTTAAACTAATTAATCAAGGGTTTTTTTACTTTATTTAAGCTTTAAAACAAGTAAAATATTTCTTTGCGTTTAGACGAGGCAAAATAACTTTTATGCATTGATAGTTTTTTTATAAAAAAAACTATTTTGTTTTGTGTTTTATTTTTTATTTTACTTTACACAGGTAGGTTTTGTTTTGTACAAAAAATAATTATTTTGAAATAATATTTTTTATATGTTTGGTGATGCATACTTTTTTTCTTTTTATTTTCTTCACTTTGTTTTATATGTATTTTTATTTTTATTATTTTTTATTGATTGTAATGAAAAAAATTAGTGGATATAAATGAGTAAATGTCTCATTTTGCGATATCAAATATTTTCATCTACGTTTATCTCTTAATTTTTCAAGTTTCTCTTTTAATTATTTTTAATAATCATTTTTATTTATTTACATAGATGATTATTAGATATTTGAATAAACTTTTTGATTTATATTTAAAATTTTTATTATGTAAAAAAAAACATATTAAAATAGTTTTTATACTCAAGATTTTTTTTGAGAAATAAAAATCATGACCTAATATGGAGTGCATATCAAATCAAATTTTTAATAAATAGTTAAGTAAACTTGGTAATTCATTGAGTTGGTTGTTAACTTATATCAAGTTTTAAATTAAATTGATTAAGAATTGATTCAATTAACCTGATAGGTCAAACCCTACAAATTAAAGGTCTTTTAGGTTAATCTAGATCAACATATTCAATGTGTGAATTGAGTTTTAAATGTTATATTTTACTAATACTTTTACACAAGTATTATTTTATTAAAATCTTAAAATTTTTTATATTTGTTAAAAAATAATATAAATTATATTTTAAATTTTTATTTAATAATTTAAGTTTTTAAGTAAAAACGATTCTTAAATATTATATTAAAGTTTTAAAATTGAGTTGGTTGCTAACTTATATCGTATTTCAAATTAAATTGGTTGAGAATTGATCTAATTGACCTGATAGGTCAAACGCTTAAAATTCAATTTAATTTAAAAAAAAAATCTTCAAAACAATATTGTTTTAATTTTTTTTCTACAAAATAAATTGAAAGCATTTTGGGTTGATCTAAATCAACATATTCAATGTATGACTTGAGTTTTAAGTGTTCTATTTTACTAATATTTTTACACAAGTGTTATTTTATTAAAATCTTAAAAAAATTTATATCTGTTAAAAAATAATATAAATTATATTTTAAAATATCATTTAATAATTTAATTTTTTAGATAAAAATTATTCTTAAATATTATATCAAAGTTTTAATAATCAAATAATTATGAATTTAAATCCCATTACTTTTATTTTTTTTAATTAAAATCTAATTAATAACATATCATAATAATATATATTACAATTCCAAACTTAAAATTCACTTAACGTAATATAAATTATAACTTTAAAAACTTATCTAATAGTTTTTTGTTCTTGGATGTATTCCAGTGCTGTCAAGCAAAAATACCCAAAGTGCAACAGAATCCCCACCAAAGGAATGGCAGGTTTTACTTTAAAGGTAATTCAGAGAAGGTGGCAGAGTGAGCTCCTGTGATATGACTGCCACCACTTATTTATATAACAAAGCAATGAATGTGGCTGTGTTTTCACATTTTCTTTCCTCCCTCCTCTGCTTGTCCTCCATCTTAGCCACAGACACCATCTTTTCTTCCCATTCAGAAAATTAATTATTGAATTACAATTAAAAAAATAAAAATAAAAGAGGTAAGCATCCTAAATGAACAGAATCTACCACTTTTGACCGACAGATTTCATGGATCCTAGCTCTTCTTCTACAGCCATTTATATATCCTTAACAGTACGAATTCTGTGTGTCCAAGTATATATATATATATATGGGATTTAAAATTTAGAGGTTTTTTCTTTTTTTAATCTGGTTTCAAATTCCTTTTTTATTCACAGGCATAGCACATTTGGTCCCATATAATGGAGAACTATAATTCTTTTTTTAATTTAATAAAAAAATAATCTGAGTTATTATAAGGTTGAACTATATACTATATTTCTCTGGTGAGATACAAATTGTCCCATTTATATACATCAAACACATCTCATATGAAAGTTTGTGAACACGAATATATATTATTTTATAACAACGATAAGATTGACACATAAGACGTGCACCTAGCTAATGTCCACACACCTCAAATCAATTTATTGTGGTCCTCAAAGGGAGAGGATGATGAACCTTTCCTTGACCTAAAATAATTCTTGCTACTTATTATTTGGTTCCCCATAATTGATGTTATTTCATAGAAACTTCCTTTGAAAACGTCCATTTCTCATCAATAACCCCCTTTACATTTGGTTGTTCTCCACCATTGAATAAACCTCAAACCAAAAACCCAATTGCATAGAATTCGAGTTGTAAAGTTTGGTGTCTTCATTGAGAATGTTAAAATCATGGAGAATGTCTTCCATATTAATGATTATCAGATTTGAATTCAATGTACAAATTAAATTAGCTATTAATAATTGGTTAGTGTTCCAAGATCGATGATGATGATGATGATGATGATAATAATAATAATAATAATAATAATAATAATATGCACAAAAAATATAAATATATTTTGATAAATAGACTAACAAAAACAAAATAAATTATGTCCTTGGATCGATAAACTTGTCATTGAAGTGAAATAATAAAAAAAAAATCAGATTGATATTGTTCAAAACATAGACATTATAGCATCCCATGAATATATATAAACTGGCTATAGGCATTGAAGTGAAACAACAAGAGCAATAATTTTGTTGTCCGACAACCTAGAACCTCTTCCAAACAAAAAGAAAAAAAAGAAAAAAAGAGGGAGTTTTCAACAAGTTTATGAGTCACTTACCAACCTTATAAACACCATAATTACCAACATATTGTCTCCTCTGATTGGGAGTTCTGGTCATTATTGATGATTAAAATAATTAGTACTGGTCAGCGTGTTGGGAGTTCTAAGAGTTGTGTTGTCCCCTCTTTTGCTAGTGCTCCTTGTCCCGCTAATTAATGCCTCACCGAAACCAACTTCTCAAAATGCTTTCCATTTGATTAAACCATCTGTAGGCCACTCGCCATGTCTGTCTCCATCTTCTTCTTTTCTTCTTTACTTTCAAAAGGTCATGAAAGCCGAAACACGAGGATCAAAAGCATTGCTTATGAAATTGTTGTTTGGTACCACGGAAAAAGAGATCTTGGAGACGGATGGAATAAGAATATCCACTACTGATCAATACTTATAAGTGTTGGGAATTCCGACCAGTGATATACTGATATTTGCTCATAGAAGGCCAAGCACACTGACACAATATTTAACGTGGTTCGGAAAAACCGCCTACATCCACGGGAGAAGTCAATATATTTAG
>NW_011499981.1:240609-240792 GCF_000495115.2 Populus euphratica | reverse complement strand
GCAGATGATGCCACGTGGCAGGAGGAATAGTCGCTGCACCACACTGGATCAAAACCCAGGGAGCTAATGTGGCTGTGATGACGTGTCAGCCATGTAGGACATAGGGGTCCACCAAATCTGATGTGACAGTCTCACGTGGATTTTTGGGTGACGTGGTCGATGACGTGGGGCCGATGACGTGCC
>NW_011499981.1:238187-238435 GCF_000495115.2 Populus euphratica | reverse complement strand
GCCGCGTGGCAGGAGGAATAGTTGCTGCGCCATACTGGATCAAAACCCAGGGGGCTGACATGGCTGTGATGATGTGTCAGCCATGTAGGGCATAGGGGTCCACCAAATCTGATGTGACAGTCTCACGTGGATTTTTGGGTGATGTGGCATAGCTGACGTGGCCGATGACGTGCCATAGGAGGCCAAGCACACTGACAAAATATTTAACGTGGTTCGGTAAAACCACCAACATTCACGGAAGAAGCCCT
>NW_011499981.1:88927-237907 GCF_000495115.2 Populus euphratica | reverse complement strand
CTCATTCAACAATGGTGGCTACCAATAGTCAATTGTAAATGGTTGGTGCCTTACATGAAATGACAACCAACCTAACAATAAGTACACAGGATATACATGGTTGACAATCCTTTCCATCTTGCCTAGCTCCCATTGAAGTCTGTATGTACTGAGACAGTCGGCATTATAAGACTTGTTCATGGCTGAGCTTCAATATTTTTGGATTTTTGGCTAATCCCATTCGTAATTTGATGAAATTAAATTATAATTTAGATGGAAACATTGAACTATGGATAAATGGGAAGTTATAAGGGTAGCCCCTCTTCTTTTTATAAGATTCTACTCCGTTCTTTTTTTCCAGGTTTGAACCTTAGACCTTCAAATAGAAATTCTGAAGCTTCAATTAATCAGTTTACTAATCATTAATTTCATTTTTTTTCAATGAAAGATCAGTCATTTATTATTTATAGGATTCATATCTGTTTTATCATCACTTGTCACGCTAATCTATATAAAATTCTAAAAACAAATATATTATTTCCATTAATCTGTGATGTTAATTTCTCCCCTATAAATGATTAAATACCAAATTAAGATTTATTTATAATGACCAGTAACAATATCAGACATGGGAGGAGGTGCGTGAGGGTCTCAAGTATTGGTTTTACGATGGATGGATGGTTGTTTAGTGGTGGGACGGGGCACAATGATG
Organism: Populus euphratica; assembly: GCF_000495115.2. NCBI lineage: Eukaryota > Viridiplantae > Streptophyta > Magnoliopsida > Malpighiales > Salicaceae > Populus > Populus euphratica. The sequence continues at coordinate 237,216 of NW_011499981.1, read as the reverse complement.
AAATGAAGGAGAAGAAAGGAGAAAATGTTTCTCTTTTTGTCCTCAATCCTTCCCACCTACCTTTGAATTTAGGTTTCTCTTTGTTTTTTTAATATTTTAAGTTATGGATTAAGATTTGAATTTGACAATGGACGAGAGAGTGGGGAGAGGTGGAAGGAGATGCAAGAGTGTCGTGGTTTTGCAACTTGTGTTTCGTTGTGTTAGGTTTTTATTTTTTTATATGCTGGGTTAATTAATTAGATATGAATTTTTTAGATTTTATTTATGATGGGTTAATTTTTTTTATTTTTAAATTAATTTTTTCTTGATTTGTTTTTTCAATTATTTTTTTCATGATTTTTTCTTATCTTGTTGATATGTATATCTTTCCGTTAATCTATTGATGTTTCTCACTAAAATTAAATGATAAAACACCAAAACTATATCTTTCTGATCTCTGTCGTGTGTTGAGATCAGTATTCAGGAGAATACCTGGATCATCAGGAGAATACATGGATCATGGAGTTTTTCCAGTAGTTTCCACTCAATATAAATCTAAGGGTTGTCTGGTTCAAATTAAAGTAAATGGCAAAATGATGATGACATGAGATGAGTGATGTGCTGCTTCTTGTACAACATTCTGCTGTACTCTACTGAAGATCAAGGTTGGTCGAGTACATACTAAAAAAGGCTTTCATAACTATAGCTGAAAATGGCTAACACAGTTCAAGCCATGCAGAAGAGCATTTGTCCACACATGCAGACATTTGATTGTGCTGCTGCTTCTTTTTTTTTATGTAGCATAAAAAACAGTGGAGTTGACTTTAGGGTTGTGGGCTAAAAGTTAATGCATTTCTTCATCATTCTGTAGCTATTGGGTGGGTGCACACCATCACCATAGCTCTTATGGCACTCTCTACCACTAGCCATAAAAGCCAACCTCCCCTCCTCCACTCTTGCCAAGGCCATAGCTCATATCCTCACAAAGAACTTCAAGATTTAGCTATGGCTCCTACTCTTAGGATCAAGACCTTTCTTTTATTGTCCCTCTTGCTCCTTGCTCCCTTATCATCTTCGGGTTTGTAAATGTTTTCTCAACATTACCTTCAGTATCTCATCACAAAATTAAGATAATTAATTAGCTTGACAAAGAGTGTTTGTTTTCACTTGTAGGTTTGGTTGAAGGGTTCAAGGAAGGCATGAATCCACACAACTCATTTGTCAAGGTATACCTAGCTGATCCCGTTTTCTTCCTGAACTTTTTCTATTTTGAGATAATTTCTTATTTTTCTTTCATGTAGTGAGTATCTTTTTTTATGCATTCTTTTAATGACCCAAGGATCTTGTCTCTTTGTAAAGGATGGCACCCAGATGATCAATACAAGGAAGCTTTTGCTGGATATGGTGGACTATGATGAAGCAAGAGCTAACCGTAAGCATGACCCCAGGGGGAAAGCTGTTGTTGTTGTTGGTGTCAAGAGCCCTTGACTCCTCTCGAACCGTCAACTCTCCCTCTAGGGGTTTTGTTCGTGCATGATCAGGAGATATGTAATCTTGCATATCAAAATGAATTTTATTTAGTAATGTATTATTGTTGTTGTTGTTGTTGTACGTAGCCTCACAATTGTGGGACTAAGATAAGATTTTACGTTGTATAATTCCATGCGTGCATGTCAGAGATTTGTGTATGAACTTCTCAGGCAATTGCTTATCTTATTATCTTATGTTGTAATAATAAATAATGAAGCAGCTGGCTTTTGCTACTTCGAACAATAGAGTCTCCAGCAAATGAAGTTAAAGAGATGAGCTTAACATAGGAAATTTGTGCTGGTTCACAGAGTTGAGTTGTGAATTCCATTACCAGCACTGAAAAGTGCCATCATGACCAACCCCTACCATATTTTACATATAAAAAACTTCTGTCTGTATCATAAATATAAAAAAAAATTATTGAAAAAACATATTAATAATTTTTTTTTATCAGTAAGTTCATTGTTAATAAATTTATATATAATTTTATAAACAGAAAATAAACGTTTAAAAAAATTATCCGTTTCACTTCGCTTATTGTTACTAATTGCTTGGCTAGCTGGTGCCTATCATATCTATATAGAAATGGTGCTATTTAATTCACTAGCCAGTATATTAATTCAAGGAATTCAAGCCTTAGCCACTTGCGTTAATAAAAGAAAGAATCCAAGGAAGAGCAACATGCATTATCTCACCAAAATGTGTTCTACAGCAAACATATTGATTGATGAAGATACTGGGATACACAATCATGGCCCCTACGCGGCAGAACAATACAAAATCTCCTCTATTTTTCATTTTATCGACGAAAAAGCTAGGACTGTTAACCTTCTTCTTTAATTTCTTGTTCCTGAGGAATGAGGTCAAGGAGAGCTGCATGAGTCAAGCACCATGTATTTTCAAGAATTGAGCATTTGTCATAGATGTTAAGATGCAGAAAGACCTAAAAGCGAATCACGCTTGATATTAATGTTAACATCTTATTAGATTTGAATTTCATTTTAAGAGTTTTCTTCCTTCCAATCCTCAAAGCAATGGCTAGAGACTTATATATATATATATATATATATCAAGAGTGATTACTTGTATTTCACCTTTTCAGGTGTGTTTTATACACTCAATTCCTAGGCTTAAGCCCATGACAAATAACCTAGTTAAAGGCCTCCTCTTCCATTCCACCTTGTGCCAAAATCTTGCCTTTTCACCCACAGCTAACCAACAAGAGAATTGCAATGTCATTAGCCTCGGCGTTGGAGTCACCGTATACTTGATGAGTCCTCATTACAAGCTAGCCAATTACCTACATTAACAAAATTGCAACAAACCATAACCTGGGTCTGCACCTAGAATAATTCTAGTAGTGACAGAAGAACCTCTGCTATGTATACGAGATGAACATACTTAGGTCCCGTTTATCTAGGCGGTGATGCCGCGGTTGAAACCGTGGTTGAAATAGAGCACCGTTACTGCGTAGAGAAACAGACTCTTAGTCCGGAGAACATTAATCGGATAACGATATGTGTCGAAACTTGTTTTAAACATAAATATTGGGTTTTAGCTAATCTTTGAGTATTAACAGGCACTAGTTTTTGACAGTCTGGAAAGCTAGGAAGTTACAAGGATTTTTACAGTTTGGAGTGCTGATAATAATATTCTCCCAGCACAACTATGCCGGTATCTTTGATTAAATTGATGTCAAGTTTGAGCAGCTATACATTCCTAAATTAAACTAAGAATCTTGTGGTATATAAGGACATGCTTGTTAGAATTCTCCAAGCTAGACAACATTGCCATGATGAAGTCTCCAATATATGCGAGTTATGTGCTCCTCAGATTCTGTTTTTGCAGAATTGCATCCACTTGGAGAAAAGTACGATCCGAGAATGTGATCAATGAGAAGAATTTTGGTGGAGTCAGGAAGTGACAAGGGCTTGCAAAGATTTTATTGCAAACAAACACTAGATCACTTCAATTATAAGTCTGGGAAGCTTGTCTGCTAATGTCAATGAAAATTGCAGGATCGAAAACTGGTCCTCGAACGGTTTGGCAGCAATATCATTTTCTCCAACGGACTGGGAGATCCTTTCAGTATTGGCGGGTAATTGATAAGCTCGAAGAGCATAAACATTCGTACATACATACATATAACCTACTGTTCTCTGTAAATGTAGGGTGTTGGAGAATATATCTGATAATATTGTTGCTGTCAATACTGTGGAAGGTATGTGCTGAGCATGAACTGTATCTTGGATATTATCCAGAAAAAATAAATCACATAACATATATATGTTTCTTATGCAGGGTCTCATTGCTTGGATTTACATCCATCAATAAAAGAGGAGCCCCCACGGTTGAAAGAACAAAAAAGACTGAGGTCAAGATTATATGAAGCTGGATTACCCAATACTACGCTGATTTAGGTGCTTACAGAAATGGAAAAAGCTTCCGTTGAGTTATTACAATGTTATCAAGGCTGTCCCAGAAAGTTTGCAAGGCCATGATGTACACAAGACTCAGCTCCAGTGATCAATTCCAAAATTTCTTCTGCAAATAATTGTTTCTTTATAGGATGTTCATTAGAAGTGCAATTGCAATGGAACTGCTAAGCTAGGCCAGCTATACATTCCTAAATTAAACTAAGAATCTTATGGTATTTAAGGACATGCTCATTAGAAGTATTCGAACGTATCAGAAATATTGTCCCAGAAAATATTGCTTCACAGCTTTTCTCTGGTTTTTCTCTTGCCTTAAAAGATGGCTTCGGAAACAATATGCAATATAGTCAAGATGGGTGCCTTTCTTTTTGTAGTGTTCGGTGATGGGGCCTCCCTTTTCAAGCTTATCAAACATTGTCGAATTTCCTAGAGGCGAAGTTACTACCATTTCCGTCTCCAACTTTACAGAATCCTACCCAGGGTTCACAGCGAACCGCGAAGGAAAGGTCATAGTAACAAATCCTAGTCAGATGAAAGCAAAGTTGAGCAAATAAAGACTTGGGTTTATTATGACAAGGATTTTCTCTTGGCTTCAGCAAAGTTGGAGAAAAGCTGAAGCCAAGAGAAAAGGCAAGTAAAGAAAGGTTGGTAGATTCTCTCTACCATTTCCTCTATGTCTGTACGTGACCCTTTTCACTGAAAGCTGGAAAAAGTAAAGAAAAGCAGGTCACGTACAGACATAGGGAGGATGGGGAAATGGTTGGTTGCAAAAATGGCAAAAGAAAGGGCAAGTAATGGTACGGTACATTTACAAGCAGGATGGAATTTCCTACGAAGCTTGGATTGGGCTTCTAGAAACACCATAGAACAGTGCGAATTGATTGTAGAAAGGTCAGGGTTCTTCCGGGCCATACTGATTACAAAGTATGCTTTTGCTCCTTCTGATATTGAGAGCATAGGTTGGACCGCATTTTTAAACGGTATCGAAACTTGAATGCTAAGCCATCAATACCAAATCAGTTTCCTATCTTCTTTCTCTCTTGATCCTCGATGATTAACATTCAAAGATATGTTTATGTAACAAAGCTACAGCATGATTTGTGTGTTCAACAGGTATTGTTCAGAGAGTCAATGTAATACAATATGATTATGGAATGAGATTTCGAAAGACGAGATGTTTGTCGTTCTTTCGCCTAAAAGAAAAGCATGAAGGTGCTGACACATATAGATTTCTATGGACTAATGTGTCGAAATCTATGTTGATTTATATACACTTTCTGAAGCTCTAGCATTTATGAAGAAAGCAAGGATGACATCCATATTCCAAGTGTGACAATACCAATGGTAGCAAAAGCTTGGCCCAGTTCAAGCACAACATTTTGTCGCTGGAGAGGCAGATTTTGCCAGTCTGTCCGCCTTTGCAGAAGTTAGGACCAAAAACAGAACAAAATTAGTAATGGCAGAATTCTGAGATTGTTGCACTTTCAATAATCAAAGAAAAGCACGCACAACAAGCTTGCAATCTCAGAAATCTTAGACCAGTTTAGATTTTCATTATCAATTTGCGTTGTCGAAGATGCATGAAAGCAAAAACATGCATACCCTAAATCAGCAATGATAATGCTAACATTGTCTTGTGTCCGCCGGTCCTGCAATACAAGGAATTCAAAGCTTTTTGAAGTCCCTAATAAAATATTGAACGATAATGTCGAATAAGACTAATTGTCCATATAAGTTCTTACAATAGCTTTCCGTGCAAGTTCTTCACAAGCTAGCTGAAAGCAGAATGAGATGCAAGTTAGAAATGCCGCTGAACAGCAATGGTATCATCTAAAACCATGCAGACATTCAAAACTTGTTCCAGGTTCAGAACTCAAGTGCAATGGATTCATTGGATATCGATAGCCAACATAATGATTACCTGAACATCTCCATGTTTTTGAAGTTGGTTCCTGACAAAAGCAGCTGCATCTAAGCTGTTACTGACAATAGCAAACAGTTAAGCAAGATGCTGATTATGAATGAAAATCAAGAGATTACAAAAACAGATGTCACAGAATGCAACTAAGAAATACAGTTGGAGGATGGGATAAAGCACCTGTTCATGCAATCCCATAAACCATCAGATGCTAGAATTACAAACTCTGCATCTGATCCAAAAGCTATTTGGTAAACTTCTGGAGATGCAATGACCAAGTCCCCATTGAATTGTACTCTGTCACAACAAAAGATTAGCTCACCTTCTGAAAAAACATGCAAATCATAAATTCAATGATTCCTTATCTTATCACTGTATCGAGCATCATTCTTGGCTAATACACATGCAGCAAGCTTTTGTCATCCATCCATTAGTAAATGGTGGCGGCATAGGGTTTTTCTCATATGAACTTATCTCAACAGAACATGCATATTGTAGTTTCTAGGAGAGCATACAACCTTAGAACCATACAGGCCAGATGTACTAGCCACAATGAATGAGATTTGTCTTTCGCTCCAATTGCTATGTTCTTGGGGCAGGTAGATTCATCGAATAACCATTACCGACCCAAATCATGGGCTATTTCATGTTTTAAATCTGATCTATCAGGTCTTGCGATGTTTTATACACAATTGAAATGCACCATAACTATCTTATAACCAAGGTTCAGTTAACAAAAATGGAGAGTAGATGAACATACTGATGGAAAATATAGAAAAAGATCTTACCGAGAACTAAATTTTTCAGACCATCTCCCTTCCTTGACTCCTTTCTCCAGCATCCTATTCATGTATCACATTGTTAAGAAATGTATGTGCTGGTAGAAGATATATTCAAACTAACCCTTGTGTTCAAAAGTAGAAAAGGAAGTCAGAGATTAAAAGGACCAAACTCATTCTTCTTTGTCTTGAACCGCATGTCACCAAAAGAACGAGATACAGCTATGTCTCCACAAATCCTTCCATTGACAATCTACGGAAAAATGACAGTAGTAATCATCAGACAATAAGGCATGTAAGATTTGGTCTTGATCAGGAAGAAGCATACAAGATTTAGATAAAACTCTCCACAGATCACAAAGGTACAAGGCTTTTATGGATCATTGTCTAAGAAACTTTACTAAGAAATGTTCAGACTTCAAATAGTTATAACAAGGAAAAATGCCAAGAAAATTAACAGATTTCGAAAAAGAAATCCTTTTGATTCTAAAATTTGCAGGGTACTCCTATATGAAAACATGGAAATGGCAACAAGGGATACCAAATTGAGCACTATTTCAATCATAAGGAAGAAGGTAAGAGCAGTCAAGAGAAGACTAGATGAACTTTCTACAGAAATTGCAAGAAAACACACCCATCCACCTGCTTCTCTGATTCTTCTGATTTCTTGAAGAGAGATTTTGTTGCTTCCATAAGGTCGATGAGCATCAGTCAACTCTTCCATTTTTCCAGAACGAGAAAGGACCTGAATCAAGAGCGAAACATTATGCAAAAATTGCTCATAATCACCCAACATATCTTCAGTTTTCCCTTTGATATTGTCAAAAGGTAATAACATTAGAATTGAATATGTACCACAGATGAATCACCAATGTGCGAAATGACTAGCTTTTCGTTTCCAATGAACATAGCAGTCGCTGTCGAACCAGATTCGTCTTGCACACCATCCTTCTCAAGCCTTTACAAAATCAAACATCACCTAAACCTTCAACGCGATAATATAGAACATAGAATTACACTATTCACTATCTGCCCATTTTTCTACAATCAAAAGCAATTTTTGCACAAAGAAAACACTACAGGCATACCAATCTAGTAATTTTGCATCAACCCTTTCAAAAGCCTCTTCTAATGCTTTTCTAATAGCATTGAAATCTTTTCCATTCAATAGCAAACCGCCTTGTAAAGCAGCTACACACTCCTTGTACAACTCATCCCTAACAATGATGAATCAAATACTGAATAAAGAAACTACACCAAAAGAACTCAAGAAATATGAATCCATGATTATGCTGATGTTTCTAAAATTTGTCAAACCTGAGGAACTTCACAGAAGAGAAACCAGCATGGCCATCAAAAACAGCAGCAAAGGAGAATCCTTCAAGGCCGTCTGATCGAATTATGATATCATCCTCCATCTCTTCACGTGCGCCTTGCAAGCTTGTAGAACCCCACCGGATCCCAGCAACATCAGTTAAAGAAGATGGGGCATCTATTGCTATAGCAGAACACTGGCTTTTAGGCCTAACAGCAAAAAAGAAGTTTTTAGTGGGGGTTTTGGTACTGGAGTGTCCACAATGGAGTTTGGTTGATAGGAATCTCTCCAACTGTGGCCTAAACAATGCCATTTACTGAGTTGAGTTGCTCAGTTAGATAGTTTCAGATGTCGTACGGTGGGGATGAGGTCTGGCGGTGGTACTTTTGTCTAGTGAAGGATAAGAGGATGAAGCAGAGCCTCTTAACTGTTAAACGATTTGATTCTACATGGGGTTACATGTATGGTACTCAGTTTTTTGGAAGTTAACCTTTGGGTCACATGAGATTGGACCCACAACTTTCTGGTCCTGAATCATGACATGGCAAGATCTGAGTGGCTTTCACTATACATGATCTAATTAATTTTTGGCAACTTTCTGGACCTGGACTTTGCTTTTTCTACGAACTCATGGATGCAGTTCAGCTGCCACTAGAAGCAAGTAACTTTGCACATTTGTCTTTTACTGTTGCAAACCTCAAGGCTAATAGCCGCAAACACCAGGGCAATCTTAGTAAGTAGTATTTGCTTGTACTACGAGGTTTACCAAGATAAGAAGATCCTGTAATTGTACTGCATTTAGCAGAGTGTATTTGGATTGAAAAGGTTTTCATTTTTATAGTTTTCTCTTAAATTTTCTTCATCAATTCTGACATCGTTATATTATAATCATTTGAAAACATAAAAAATAGAGACATTAATTTAATATATTATCCGTACATTACCATTTTAAAAAATAATAGTGGATCCAACCATAAGTTTCTAGAGTCAACCATAAGTTTTAGAACCCGTTTGTTTAAGCAATCCGCGTTGATAAACAGAAATTTATTGGAGCTCACTGATCATAGTCTTCAGATTCTTTTCTGGGTTGAATGTGTAGAAATCATTCAGCGTTTAGGAGCTAGCACACTTCTCATTACAAGGCAAGAACAAATGCAATTGATGATAACATATCAAACAGAAAGCCAATACACTATTGAATTAGAAAATACAGCTTTTAATGTTTTTTTTTTTAATTTTTTTTATAATAACAGCATTTAGCCAAAGGTTATTAAACATGGCAGATCTTAACTAATATCAAAATCTATTCAAGCTCCTGCCTCAAATAAGTAGGCCCTGGCAGGAAGGGGTCAGATTCTTCATATGCCACCGGACGGGAATACCCAGCATCGTTCATACGGTTGCTAAGCACATGTAAAATGGCTTTTTTCTTTCCTCCATACTCATCTCTGTTGTTCTCAACATACTCTATGGCCTCAGCTGCAATCTCATTCACAAAATCAAACCTGTTATCCTCTGATAGTAACAATCTGTGGATATCCATTGTCAATAACTTTCCTTCCTCTTTAATCTTTCTAACCTGCTCCTCAAGGAAAGGAACTCGCTCCAATTTATATCGCAATAGATCATCTTCCTTAGTCTGAAACACAACAAGCACTTTTAATCAACATCCACAAGCACAACATTTTAAGCCCAGTTCATGAACAACTAAGGCATTAAGGTTATATGTTATAAATTAAGGTTATATGTTACAAGGCCAATTCTACAGCCCATAAAAATTCCAGCAAGGATATGTTGCCGAAATCCACCCCATACAGTTATCCACATGTAGCATATAAATCACAGGCAACTGCTATATCATCTAGACAGCATGCACAAGCATGTCGTGTGAAAAAGAGGAACTAAGATCATAAACAAATAAGGCAAGATGTTGGATGATCAAATTCTCGACGGCAAATTTTGTAATGTGAATATTGAGATAACTTCATTATAGGGAATCTTGAAATGTTGAAGTTCCATTTCAGTTTTCTTTTAACTTCAAAATAGACACGTGATAAGAACTGAGGCCCATAAAGATAATACCAACTTTGTGAATTTCATTACAATTGCAATTGATATTTTCAATGCCATGTAAAGCAGGTTTCTAGGTAATAAAACAACTGTCATGAGTTGTAAACAAATAAAAGATGAGACTCCTATCTAAAAGCTGATTCTAAATATCAGTTTACATCAAGTATATAATTATTTGTCAGAAACTTGAAACAAAAACTGTTTTAAAAACGATTTGACTGAATTTTACAGCCAAGAAATCCTAAGCCAATACAAGTAACAAAGTGAAAGCAATAAGAATCAGATTTGCCTGGTAGCTTTATCCAATTCAAAATCTCAACATTGACAAAAATTCTATAGAACTTATCCAGAAAAAATTCTTTTCAGTATGGAAAATCTGGTCTAGTTCTTTACACACTATCATGAGGAGAACAAAAAATATATGCATCTATGAAAAAAGGGACCAACCCACATTCTAAACTATAATATTAACAGTAATAAATAGTAGCAATACTTATCCTATGTAACGGTGGGGAGGTATACCCCAACCTAAAAGTTCAATTTTAACTTCTCTTCAAGTCTTAATACTTCCATCTTCTGTTATAGGCTACTTGGAACCTTGTGAATTGTTCAATTTACAGGGTTAAATCAATTCTTGTATTTAGAATCCTTTTAAAGGTATTGATTTGAATTCTAAATGAAATTCAAATTATAAAAAATATGCAAAAGCAAATCAGAGGATCTCCCCTTAGATTTGCTACACTAATTCCAAGTGAAAATTATTATTCCAAAACTACCCCTCCTTTCCTCGCAAAAACACTACAAAGTCACTATCTTATCACCTCCCCTCGAGGATTGTTGTTCAGAACAATAAAAGAACCAAGGTTAGAGACTTAAGTCTTAATATTGGATACAACTTTAAGGAAGGGTGGGGGTCTCTAAAGCTCCCTTCCTAGGACCTCTTGATCATATACAATGTGTTTGGGAGAGGAGAAAGTGAGGGGAATCAAAATTTGAGGTGATTGAATTTGTTTGATTACTTGGAAAGGGAAGAGTGGGAAAAGGAAGGAAAATTTTGCATTTTGGCCTCATGTTTTGGTTCTCCGTACAAGTTGGGATAAAAATGGAGAGAATGAAAATCTCTCAGCAGTCTGAAAGTTCTCTAATTTTACCAATTTACCTACTAATCCTTTATATAAGGGCATACACTTTTCCATTAATCCTTTACATTAATGTTTAAGAGATAAAAAAAAAAAAAAAAAAACTTTCTAACATCACAACACAATATTTCCAAATTCCACGCATAAAAAAAACTTTCTAACATCACGACACAATATTTCCAAATTCCACGCATAGGAAAACTTTCCCTCATTTTCCACTGTAAGCATAATCCAACTTCTGTTGAGCATAGTTCAGTTTGTTTCTTGGTTTAAATGCAGTGATGCTACTAGTTATGTGGCCATTGTTTAGGTAAAAACTAGTATGTCACCAGTAAGCATTACCCGCTTTTTCAAAGAGTGTTATCCAAAAAAAAAATCAGCCTTGATATATCAAGATTCAAGTTCTTTTGGCAATAAAATTCATAAATTACGTTTTATCTTCATGTGCCTCACTTCAAGCTAAGGAATAGCTACAATAACAACTGCACTAATGAGGTGAGAAAAAAAACCCAAACAAACAAACAAGCAGCCATTTCATTATTCTCATCGAGAAAGTTAACCACTTTTCAAGATTTCTTCTCATAAAGAAATTGACTCAGTGTTCACATTCCAAGACTTCCTGATAAGGCTTCAGAATTATTTGAAAAATGTTCAAAATTTTCAATATCTCATCATGAAATTGTTTCAGTGTTCACATTTCAAGAAATACCAGCAAGGATCTCATTTAAAAAAGGTTAAAAAGGAAATATAATTGTAAATACCAATTTCCTCCTGCGCCAGACTCGCCTACCACGGCTACTGTTTTTTTGCAACTTTGAGACTACCTGGAAGAAAAAAAAAATTAAAACAGCAAGCCATAAAATGAAAAAAGAGAAATAAGTGACGGGATTAGAAGATTTAAAAACCTGGGATTTCTCTGGAAACGAGCAAAGTGAAGATTTTCGAGGTGAAAGTGAAGAGAAAGCAAAGGATAGAGCAGAGGCGGCCATTTTTTGTTCTGTTTGGCTCTGTTTTGAAGAGATGAGACTCTTCATTTCTTTTATACTTAACCGGTTTAAATGTAAAGAAACCAAACCGATACAGCGATTCACTGAGAACCGGTGAAGTATTAATTTATCATTAATTGTGAGATTAAAAATAATATTGTAATTAATTTTATTATCTTGGAGTTAATTGTAATCTAATCCTTCTAGTTTAACAAAACTAATTAATCGATGATGGTTAGGTTGGTCACTATATTTATTTATTTTTTTGTATTGTCTATAGGAGTTAATTATTAGTTTCAATAAACTATAGGAACTAAATATAATTAATTTTATAATGCTCTATATGCTTGGATTATAGTGTAAATCTAATTAAAGAAATAATTGATTTTATCTCATCCAAAAAATTAAGGAATAAATAATAAAAATAAAAACACAAACTAGAATTTATATCTCTCAAATAAATAATTATTCTATTAATCTTTTGTAAAAACAAATTAACATAAGTAAAAAGTCTATTTTAAATTTTTAATCAAAAGGGTCTCATCATTGTGGATCCTAGGGCGTGGATTTTATTAGACATGATTATTTTTAATTTAATTTAGTTTTTAAATAAAAAATTAATTAAATTAAAATTTAAAAAAATTGAAATTGATTAAAACCAACAGGTTTTGGTTAGGTTCAGTTCTATTTTTAGGACAAAATCGGTTCTAATTGGTTTGGCTTAGTTTATCCGATTTTGACTTGGTTTTCTCAGCTTTAGTTCAGTTTTTTCTAGTTTTGACTCTGTTTTTAGGACAAAATCGATTCAAACTAGTTTGGTTTAGTTTATCCGGTTTTGATTCGGTTTTTTCTAGTTTTGGCTCTGTCTTTTTATTTGACTCTTTTTTTTTTACTCAATTTTTTCGATTTGACTCAATTTTTTCCTATTTTTTCCTGGTTTAGATTCTATTCAGTTTAATTTTTTTAATTTTTTCCTTATAAAACTAAAACCAAACCAAATAAGTTGGTTTTTTCAAAGTTTTCAGTTTAGCTTGGTTTTTTCAATTTTTTTCAATTTGAATTCAGTTCAATTCGCTTATGTTTTTTAAAGTTTTTACTTATAAAACCAAAACTAAACCAAACTACCTAATTTTTTTAAAATTTTAATCGATTTAATTGGTTTTTTTATAATTTAGTTTTTTAATTATTTCTTTTTGGTTTTCTCATATTAAATAGTTTTTCGATTTTTTTTATTCATTCTAGATTTTATTATAAATTTTTTAACTTTAATCCAATATTCCAATTATTTTTGTTTTTTTTTCTCCCACCATTATATACGAAATTGGATAAAAAATTATAAAGAAATTCAGAAGAAACAATGAAAGTAAATTATACATCCAACAAAAAATCAACCACTATCACATTAATATTGCATCATTTGATTATATTTCATCCTGAGCACAGATAATCTTTTCTGCATGGAAAATTTCTCATCCTTTCTTCCTGTTTTATCCAAGTAGAATACAACTTTCTTTAGGGTTCTCATAACCTCTTCACTCTCGTAGCCAAACTCTTTTTCTTGAATCTTTAGAACTTGTTTTAGAAGATCCAACAACTCAGCTTCTGGCTTCCCTAATCTGGTCTGGATGGAAACCAGACAGTCCAGAGCCTCCCCTGCCATACGTATCAAGAAATAACATCAGCATTGCTCAGAACCCACAAACTAACTGATCAGATAGCCTAGTTAGATGATTATAAAGGGGAAAGAAGGCTTACCGACAGGAAGAGAATCTTTTCCAAATGCCTTCTCACGAATGCGCAGAACCTCCAGTGTGAGTTGCTCTGCTTCTTCATCCTGATTCAAACGGTAGAGAGTCACTGCGAGGTGCAGCATCGGGAAGGTGATGGATGAATCATCCGGTCTCACACTTTTCATCATAATCTCCAAACTTGTCCTCAACAAGCGCTCAGCCTGGACATAGTTCTTTGATTGTGAGTAGGAGGTTGCAAGATTAATAAGGTGTGTCACTGAGCTTGGATGATCTTTTCCTTTATACTTTTCGGTGATCAACAAGCATTCTTCTAGTAGCTCTCGGCCTTCATTTCCTCTACAAGAAACCATATAACAACAAAAAGGAAATACGTTAGCCTCCTTTTTGAGAAATTCAATATAGTTTTTTTTTTCTTTTTATGGAACAATGAAATGACACAAAAATCGCTTGACAAGCTCCAGCAAAGCAAACAAATCCCTAAAGCTTTTCAGCAATAAAAAACAATGAACAGAAGGGCGCCACCTGCTTCTAGTCCCTCCAAATCAATCATACAACATAAAAGTTAGTTTTATCTGGCTTTACCTTCCTACAACGTGAAGCAATTCAGCCAAATCTATCCTCATCCTCTCCATGATACTGTCATCTAGAGCCATGTAGTCTGCATCCTTGATGACTTGAAGAGCCTTTCTATATAAATTAATAGCTTCTTCTGCATTCCCTGCAAAACATTGGAATATGAGCAACTAAGTTGATTTAACTGATAACTTTGGAAAAGTGGCAGCAGTAGAGTTTACAAGGTTAATATTGTATTTATCAACAGTAAATTGTTGTAAAGCAGGAGGTTTAAAATCCACCATCATGGATGAATCTTTCAGTGTGTGAGAGGGTGAAAACGAGAGAGTTACACATAGTTACCTGTTGCACACTTCACATGGGCTACCGAACACAAAGCCATGCCAAATCTTCCATCATATTCACCATATGACTCCTTATATATGCTTAAAATTCTGAAGGAAAAAAAAAGGAACAGCAAGGAGGTGAATAGTCATAACTTAACTTCGAAGATTAAATAAAGACACCAAAAGAAAGTAAAGTAACCTATTAAAAAGACTTTCTGCATCAGTGGCTCTTCCTTCCTTGATCAAAAGATTGCCAAGACCAGATAAAGGCACTACCAAATCTTTGCTTTCAGCTCCTCTGCTCGATTCCAGAATACTTATCACACGTTGGTAGACTTCTATCGCTTTGGTAGCTTTTCCAATCGAACCCAGAATTTTTGCCATCCCCAACAATGGTGAGACAAGAAAAGCACTGCCTTTCCCTAAAAGAAAGCAATTTCATAGGACAACTGTTAAGTTTTGGGCTTGCCTCATCATTAAAGAGTTGGAGGAAATCTCAAAGGTTAATTGCAGCATTAAGAGCAGGAATAAAGCAATGTATTTTCAATGGATCAAACCATTTGAGACTCCATCAAACTTCATATCATCATTCAATGTTGATCCAGTTTTCATTTTATGATTATTGGGTGACCTCAGAGTCAATAATGTGGAACCGCTCAAAACTTGACAAAACTACCATGTTATTTGGTTCATTAATATAGCCCAAACACAATTAGCATACCATGGATAAATGGAATAAGAAAAATGCAACAGCATGAATTATAGTTGCACTCATGACTTGGGCAATTCTAATTTTGTCAACAACAGGACTGCTAGAAAATTTTGGTATGCTTGGGGGCAGGAAATATGGAAAGTTTACTATAGTGTAATAAAAAATTAAGTCACGTCCAGCTTCAACATTGGACTTTAACTTCTGCTAATTGTTGAAGAGCAATTAAACAAACAATGTTACAATAAGTAGTATATCAAGCGAACTTAGCAAAAAAAGAAAACTAAATTAAAAGGCATTTACCGTGTATTCTCTCTACAATAGCAATAACTCTTTGATATTCAAGCATGGATTTTTCAAACTTCCCCAAAGCTGAATACATGCTTCCCATATGTATTAGTACTGAATCCAGAAGAGGTTCATCATCCTTTAGACTCTCGACAACTTCGTCCAACTGGCCATCCATGAAAATGAAGCACGAGAGAAACAAAGAGATATATTAAGCATGTATGTTCATTTGTCAACATAAATGTGGGTTACCAGAAATTGATTTAATATGTATAAATATACCAAAAAAACTGTTGAGAATGAAAGAATAAGAAACAAAATGCAACCATGAACAATTTGACAAGGCTCAAGGCCAATGAAAAAGAAGAACTATCACCGACAACAATTTGACATAGAAATTTTACATTTTCCTATGTTTAACATACCCCATGATCACGAATAGAGACACATTTTTTCTCTTAAACTAGAGAGCTAGAATTAACTTAATAACTTATAAGAAGAGAACAAATCTATGTTTTCTATATTTGTTGGTCAACTCAGGTAGCCTGTTCAAAAAATGACAAAATCTAAAAGAAAATTACAAACTGAAGTATAGAAAAGCCATGAATTTAAGAACAGAATAGCAGGATCAGCAAACACATACCACAGACATCAAAAGTTTAACAAAGAATTTCAACCACATGAATCAGATTGAAAACGCAACAAACTAGGAAAAAGAAAGTAACCTTGTTCAGGATAAACCCAACAGACTTTAAGTCTCCAATAGCCATGTATCCCAAGGCTATGATGTCAAGAGTAGCAGCTTCTTCAATGCCTCTAGAACCTGCATTGATCTGCTCTTTGACAAATTCATAATTTGCTTGAAGTAGATCCATGGCATCATTTTTGTTTCCCATCTTGATCATCATTTTGACTTCATCAAACAACTCCTGCAGCTGTCTCTCAAAATCATTCACACCATCTGGGGGTTTACTTGAGCTGTCAGCCACTGTTTTAGACCTGCTGATGCAAAACAAAAATGTCATTTAAGGCTTTTGACCATTTTAAAAGTTCTAGTCTCAAACTTTGTCCGAGACCAACTACAAAATATTGTTCAAACAAGTTATCCAAACTTTTAAAAAGGTCAGGAAAATATTAAAGGCATCATTTTAAAAGAAAGTCTATTAAATGTATTTGAGCAAGTTTCAACCTCCGGAAGTCATTTGAAGTTGAGAAACCAGAGGAAATGTGATTTTCTTGACATTCCACTTCTGCATTTAATGAGCCAGCTGAAGCAAAAGTTTTCAACATCCAGTGTCGAGCAACTGTTGTAGTGGGCATCATGTATAGTTCAATGCTGCATTTCTGCTTCTGTAGACAAATTGACAAGCAAGTGATGCCTCTCTGCAAAGACCTTGAATTCAAGTCTACAAACGCTTGAGTTATCCTGGAATAGTCAGATAAGAATATCAAACCATTCATCCACGAAACAGCATCATGAGATTACAGGATGTTAAAATTTTATGTCTTACAACAACAAATCTTACATGAATAGGTAGATGTGTAGAAAAAAATATACACATATCATAATGGAATTAAGGCAGGAAGTGATGTTCCATTCAGATATGCTTCAATCAAGAACCATTTTAAATACAAAAATAACAAGTCAACTTGAACATTATCAAGGAAGCCAGAAGCAGCATTTCTTATCCTTCATCAAGCTTATTTATGAGAAATGGTACAAGGAAATAAATAGAAGTTTGAGAAGTATACTAAGATAGCTCAGAATCGTATCACAAATCACTTCCTATTCCAACTTTAAATTAGCTTTTCTGCAATAATTTAATTGAGCTGATACGATTAAACATGACAGCTCTTCATCTTACAACCAAACATGACAGCGATTAAACATGACAGCTTTTCTGCATTTTGATGGTGCTGACATGAATGAATGTCCTGCTTGGATGAACCACTTTGCAACAAATCATTCCCTCCCATACCCATCCCGAAATGGTTGTGTAATACCGTCATTAAACATGACAGCTCTTCATCTTACAACCAAATTGTCACAGTTTTATATGAAAAACGCATTCAAGGACAAGACTTTCAAGAAACCTCCCTTTGGTCTCTATGTCATTGACAAAGACTAACTTTAATCTCTATTTCAAGCGAAAAAGCATACTAATCCAGGCCTGCTTCCCCACAAAATATTGAAGCAACTACACACAAACTTCAAAGTTGAGCTATATAGTCTCCAGAAATAAGTTTTTTTTGCCACAAATTCAAACAGGAGCAACAACAATCACTATATGAAACACCAACTTGAATTGGGCAATTTCTACTTTGCAATTCCAAGATACCTTTATTCATTGAGTTATCATTACCCAGCTCAAAAAACTCACCTACTTCAAACATAGTTGAAAAGGGGTATTTTCTTTTTCAGTCCTATGCTAGACAAACCAATTAATCTCAGCCAAATATGAGTGTAATTAGCTATATATATATATATATAGCAGACGCCAAGTACATACAAAAGAGTGTCAGCAAAACTGAATTATATATAACAAGATAGAGAGAGAAAGTACCGTTGGTTGCTTAAAGGAGGGTGATGGAGGAGGGAAACTGCCATTTTCGAGGAGCTGTGGAGAAGACAGAGCGACCTGATTTTCACTGTTTTGGTTTCAAATGATACATTGGAGATAATCTGTTCAAGGTTGTCTTCGGCTTTGATAAGGTCTTACAGCCCTGGTTAATATTGTAGCTGTTGTTTTTTATATTTTATTTAAAAATATATTAAAATAATTTTTTTAAAAAAATTATTTTATTTTTGTGTTTTAAAAATATTTTTAAAACACAAAAATAAAATAATTTTTTTAAAAAAATTATTTTATTTTTGTGTTTTAAAAATATTTTTAAAACACAAAAATAAAATAATTTTTAAAAAAAAATCAATGCATTATTATTTTAAAATCAAGCTGGGTTCAATCAACTCAAAATCTAACTAAGTATAAATTAAAAAAAATTACTCAATTTTTTTATTTTATAAACATTAAAATTAATTTTTCTAATATAAAAATTTAACCTTACTCTGAATTATCACCGATCGAGTTTAAAAACTACATATTTTATGGAGTATATTATCAATTAGTTTCTAGATTTGGAATTAGTTTATTATCTGAATTACTTGAGGTGGATTTTCTTATATCATAAAATGGGAATGGAAAATTCAAGGAAATATTTTTTTAATTATTCTTTTTTCTCTTTTTAAATGAAGTCTTGTAAATTTAGAAATTTAGCTACCCATTCATGGCTGTTTGTTTGAGTTTGCAAGACCTCTTTAGAAATGTGCTTTGGAAGCCCAAGTTTATATGCATTACTATCAGATAACAACGATAAATTTTAAAATAGAAGGGTATAAATCAAACACTAATGCATCTATAGGGGCCAAAATGAAGTTTACCCTAATAAAAACACGAGAGCAGGCAGCGAACGTGTAAAATAAGCCAAGACAAACCGCCTCTCCTGTACTGTACCGTTTCATGATATAAGCCAAGACAAACCGCCTCTCCTGTACGGTACCGTTTCATGATCAAAATCTTGTATTTATATATATATATAGAGGGGGTGGTGGGGGCGGGGGGCCGAGAAGACGAGGAGAAGAGAAAACGAACCATAATAAAATTAATTCAAAAGGTGATCTTTTTCGCCAAAAAATCGATTTGAATTCTTAATATAAACACACAACCTTGAGAGATTGTTGGGTTTGAGGGAAAGTTTTGTTGGTTTTAGTGGGCTGGATTCGGGTTTCTTGTTTTTACTTCTCTTTTGGTGAAGATTTGAGTGTAAGTGATGAAAGTCTTTGTTGAGCTTCTGTTTTTGCATTGTTCCTCCTCTTTTGAATGGATAAATATTGGGTTTGAGTTACTTTTGGTTTTGGTATGTAAAATTGGGGTTGATTTTGTATTGCAGACTCAGTGCTCGATAAGATACCGCTATAAAACTTGAATTTTTTTAATTTGGGGTTTATATGAGTTAACATGGTTTGAATTCTTTAAAATTGAAGTGAAATATAACGTCCCGTTGTCAATTTATCACCAAATGTTTTCTAGGTTTAGTAGTTTCTGCTCAAGTAGCTTAGTTAATAAACCAGTTTTGGAAAGCTTTGATACGTTACTTTAGGAACCAGTGCAAGTTTCACTCTCTTTTGCTGTTTTCCTTTAGAACTAGATAGAAGAATGAAACTAATTGCTGGGTATTTTTGATCAATTGCTGAACTTTGTTATATGTGGACGTTTGTATGGTATAGTTTCAGTAATGAAGTTGAAAGTTTTAGCTCTTTTCTTATTTTTGTGAAATTCTTCTAAATATATTAACTTCAACGCTATTAACTATTTCAGAGGTGATTGAAACGGAATCTGTTAATCTTGTCTGTATATGAAATATTGGCAATGTTAGTTGGTTTTTACGTGCTTAGAATTTTTCCAGTTGCATTTTGTTGGAAGTGAATTGAAGTTAATTTTGCTGTGAGACCAACTTCATATTTTTTGTATGTGAAGCATCAATGGCGAAAGATCAATTAACTGTTGTTAAGGATACTATTTATAAGTTACAACTCTCTCTTCTCGAGGGCATCCAAAATGAGGATCAGTTATTTGCAGCTGGATCTATAATGTCGCGCAGTGACTATGAAGATGTTGTTACAGAACGAACGATAGCAAACCTCTGTGGTTACCCTCTCTGTGGCAATTCTTTGCCATCTGATCGCCCTCAAAAGGGCCGTTATCGCATTTCTTTGAAGGAGCATAAAGTTTATGATCTAAACGAAACGTACATGTATTGCTCTTCTAGTTGTGTTGTTAATAGTCGAACTTTTTCTGGGAGCTTGCAAGAAGAGAGATGCTTGGTATTGAATCCAGCAAAACTTAATGAGGTTTTGATGTTGTTTGATAATTTTAATTTGGGTTCTGAGGGTGGTCTGGGGAAGAATGGGGATTTGGGTTTTTCAAATTTGAAGATCGAGGAGAAAACAGAAAAAGTTGAGGGAGAGGTTTCTTTTGAACAATGGATTGGTCCTTCAAATGCAATTGAAGGGTATGTTCCACAACGGGATCGTAATTCAAAGTCCTTACCATTGAAAAATCACAAAGAAGGTATTAGTACTAAATCTTTGGTTGTATTTATGCTTTTCTTTGGGTTAATCTTTCAGGTGTTGTAGTACTTAACTCGTATTATAAACAACTGTTCGACAAATGGAACTGTTTGTCAAAGAATCGAACTTGCACTTCAGTTGCTGAGATGTTGGGTTTGAAGTTTTCTTATTCTTATCGGTTTCATAAGAAGTAAATTCTCATCCCACTAAGCTTCTAACTTTGAAAGGCTTAATTGGGTAGATTTTTTTAATTACTTTCCTTTTCTTTTCAATTTTTGATGGGCCCTAGAATGTGAAACCTTTAAGAACTGAAGTTTTTATTTCCTTCCTTTTTACTACCATTTGTAGTTTCTTTCCAAATTTACATAGTGCTTGACTTGTTCTTTTGATAGTGCTCTCGGTTATTGACGTAAGATCTTTTCTCCCTTTCTTTTGGATTCAAAAAGTTTTTTGCTGATACCATTTTGTTACTTTTACTGAATGGTGATTATTTATGCATTGCAGGGCTAGAAGCTAACACTGCCAAACAAAGTAGTAAAGAAGATTTTATCATCGATGACATGGATTTCACAAGCTCCATTATCACTCAAGATGAATATAGCATTTCAAAAACTCCCTCAGGCTTGACAGACACCAACACTGATAAAAAAACTCAGAAACCAAAAGCAAAAGGATCTCATAAAGGCTCTAAGGGTCAGTCTTCTGCTCATGGAAAGGATGATTCTAGTAAGACATCAAAGGATTTATATTCAATCTTATAGTTATATTTAATTCATATTCTTGACAAGCATGCAATGAATGAAACTTTTATTTAAGTTGCAGAGATGTTGTGTTAGAACTTTGATGTTCAGTTAGAACTTCTCTTATGCATCACTATTTCATGAATGAAAAATCAAATTCCAATAAGCTGGCTAGCTTTAAAAGGCTAATTGGGTAGAGCTTTTTGTCAATTTTACTTGGACCCTAAAATGTGAAATCTCCAAGAATTGAAGCTTCTATTTCTGTCCTTTAACACCATTTTGAAGGTTTTTTCCAAATTTACATTATTCATGACATTCTTGTTCGCTCACAACTACCATCTGTTCTTTATTAAATTGTTTTGGCTTCATTTCCTTCCAATATTATTTGTCAAACAATTCTCCAGTGAACTGTATTTATGCATTACAGGATCAGAAACTAAAGGTGCTAAACAAAGTATTAAACAAGACTCTTTCATCAATGACATGAACTTCACAAGCACCATCATTATCACTCAAGATGAGTATAGCATTTCAAAAAGTCCCTCAGGTTTGGCAGGCACTACTTCCAAAACAAAAAAACAGAAACAGAAAGAAAAGGTATCTCAGAAAAGCTCTGAGAATCAATCTTCTGCTAGTAGAAAGGTTGATTCTAGTAAGACATCAAGGAAGGTGAAAGAAGATAGAAGTAAAGGACCTATAAAAGATGAGCTTAGCAGTCAAGATCTGTCTTCACCTTTTGATTCCTGTCAAACCAGTTCCATTACAATTACTGCTGAAGCTAAAGAAAAATCCATGTCTGAAAAAGCAGCTAAACCGGTTGAATCATCACTCAAGCCCTCTCTTAAGACTTCTGGTGCGAAGAAATTAGCTCGCTCTGTTACTTGGGCTGATGAGAAAGTTGGTAGTTCTGGAAGTAGAGATCTTTGCGAGGATAGGGAAATGGAAGATACAAAAGCAGGTCCTGAGATTGTAGACAATATAGACAAGAGAGATGATGATTATGTATTAAAATTCGAATCAGCTGAAGCATGTGCTAAAGCTTTGAGCCAGGCTGCTGAAGCTGTTGCGTCTGGAGATGCTGATGCCAGTAATGCTCGTATGTCATCTTACACATAAGTTTGATGAAATTAATTTTTTGGTTGACAAAATAAGATTTTTCTGAGTTTGTGTTGTCTTGAAATTATGTTCAGTGTCTGAAGCTGGACTCGTCATATTACCTCAACCACATGATTTGGATCAAGGGGATCCCATGGAGTATGTTGATGTGCTTGATGAAGAATCCTCGACTCTTAAGTGGCCAGGAAAGCCTGGGATTCCTCAATCTGAATGCTTTGATCCCGAGAATTCATGGTATGATGCGCCTCCTGAAGGTTTCAGTTTGGAGGTAAACTCTTGATACTTGTTTTTTAAGCTCACAAGCGCCTGCAATTTTAGATTTACACTTCCTATGCTCTGACATCTTTCCAGTTATCCTCTTTCGCGACAATATGGATGGCTCTGTTTGCATGGGTCACATCATCCTCTTTGGCATATGTATATGGTAAAGATGAAAGTTCCCATGAGGAATACTCAATGGTTAATGGGAGGGAGTACCCTCGGAAGATTGTCTCGGGAGATGGTCGCTCCTTTGAAATCCAGCAAACTATTGAGGGTTGTCTTGGTCGGGCATTTCCTGTTGTTGTTGCTGATCTCAGGCTGCCGATACCTATATCTACATTGGAGCAAGGAGCGGTATTTATTCTTAAACTATTATTTTATAGCAGTAGTGGGTATAATCTATTGTGAGAGCAGTATGGCAACAGGATATGGATTTTGGCCTCCTAGATATTATTAATGCTGCAATATATTCTTTAAAGCATTTGGAGGTGTTTTGCAATGATAATAAAGGGGCAACCCATGCACTAGGGGCAAAAATAAACGTTAGATAGAGCAATATTATTTGGGCACACTGTTTTAATGATTGAACAAAGTTCCATACTCAATTGTGGATATAAGTATGCTTTTGTTAGGTCTGTCATTGACCTGTTAATATCCTACGTTTCACTTGATAAGATGCAGCATGTCCTCAATTATGGGAAACACAGTTTATTTTCATCTCTTGCTTTCCATTCAGAAAGAACATCATAAGAATTTGACCTTAACTCAATAGGATTTGTTCTGTGCATCATGGAGTTGAGATAAATGAACAAATATATTAATTTGTTGCCTGCAAACTTGGGAGAAGTATTGTTTGTGATTGGTCTGACTGCTTGAAACCCCTATACAGGCGAACTTGTTGGGTACAATGTCCTTCCTTGATGCAGTTCCAGCATTCAGAATGAAACAGTGGCAAGTCATAGCGCTTCTCTTCATTGAAGCTCTCTCTGTATGCAGGATCCCAGCACTCATTTCATACATGGATAATAGGAGAATGGTGATTCAGAAGGTGAATACTCTTGATATTTAAATTTGGTTTAATTCTCTTGTTAATTTTACTTCAAGGCTGAGAAAGCGAAGTCCTAAAACAAGAGGGGGGTTGTCTTTCTTTAAAAAAAGAATCTTTGCACATGTGAATAGAAACTAAAATAATTGTTGCAGAATTAAAGCGGGAAGTTATATATGAATCGTACATTTTGATTAGACATCAGCTTCGACAAAATTCACTGTTTATATTGGAAGCTTTTTTGGGTCTGTATTTAATATAAAGAATAGAAGACTGAAGTGACTCTTTGTATCAAACTGAAATATTAGAACTCGTTGCATAAGAAATTTAGCCAGGTAGCGTAGTTGCAGAATCAGACTGGGATTTTTAGTCTTGCTTGAATTTACATTTCAGAATCCTTGAGCATTAAATCCCTTGTACGGAAGAAATCCTTTGATGGTATATTTCACTGGATTTGTTGTTGGCTAAATATATAGGTGGTGGATGGTGTCCGCATGAGTGCAGAAGAGTATGAGGTCATGAAGGATCTCATGATACCTCTTGGCCGAGCACCTCAGTTTTCGCCTCAGAGTGGAGCGTAGTGTGGTTTGAGAATATTTTATTGTGGGCATCCGAGACATTTTAAATTCTGATTCTCTGTAAGATTCGGACATCGAAGACATCCTTAAATTAGGAGGTTAATTTTGTTTACTAGTGAAGTGTAATGTTGATTTTGTATCAGCCTTTTGTAAATATACTCTCTCAGACTCGATCACAACTTTTACACTTGACAAGGAGGAAAATAAAATATGGCCACTCAATCTTTTTTGGGACAGATTCTGAATGAGTTTAGGAGAGTAAATATGGTATATCCAAGTATTAATTATACTTCATAGTTTCGGTTTTCCATTAATCATCCAAGTATTGATTATTATTTAATATATATATTAAAGAGAAATAACCATAAAACACAAAAAAAAAAATATTATTTAGTAAAAAAAATGATGAAAAATCAAGCTAAAGGAGGAACACGGTACCCTCTTGGAAGACATCTGAATATAATATATTGATGCTGCTCGTTATGGTATAGAAGAAAACAAATCAAACACATAATATGGAGACTAAAGGATACAAAGACATGAGCTCACCTGAAATTACTAGCTAAGAATATAATTCCTTCTTGCATTTCTTAAATAAATTATTTTATTGCTAGCGCCTAGCAGCCTGAATAAGCTCTCAAGTCCAAATATATACTGTAGAATGCTCAGAATTGATTGAGTTGAGTAACAGAAAACTCTCACAAATTAATAAAGGAAAAGAAGAACTATATAAAATGATCTGTCTGATTAATTTGTAGAGTCCCTTTCTTGACTTCTGGTAGGGTAGACTGAAACCATGCTCTCCACATATCTATGAGCACTTCCAAACCTTCTGGCTTCATCTACCACAACCACTTTCGATTGCTTAGTCGAGAGATTAAACAAGCTCAAGCCATCCCTCTTGTAGTTCTCCGAGATTATACTTTCTTCATCAACCCAGAACCCTAAAGGCAGCAAGCCAACATCAGAAATGGGAACGGAATTCTGACTACATGTCAATACCTTTGTCCAAGACTGCTCGTTGCTCATTAACCATATATCAATCTTGAAAGATAAGCTGGGATACGGGATCCAGTAATTATATTCGAATACGCAAATTGCAGGCAAGTCTTTGTGCTCCATCTACTTCACTTTCTTAACGAGAAGTTGAGGAGAGGAATGATAAAGGTATAGGTGCAGTTTTCACTTTGGAGAAGGTGTCATCGCCCATGTCAAACCTTATAATAAATGGTGTTTCTCGAGCAGTTGTTGCCATGTGATACCACACTCCTTTTACAACCACCGGTTTTGCAATACCGTAATCATATGAAGGAAGAGTGTCCTCCACCTTTCTCCAAGAACCTGTGCTCAATGCAAGAACCTTAGCTTCCAGCTGGCCATTCTTTCTGTAAGCAACTTGGAGCAGTTTGTAGTCGTTTATACCGTGATGGAAACCAAACCCTTGAGCTTGACTGTAACAAATCCTGTTAGGAGGTAACTCTCGGTATTGCCTTGTTGCTGGATTCCAGAATATATATGAGCGTTAAGATCATTAGATATCTTTGAACGGATACTTAAACAAACTAAACCATTACTATAACCCACAATTTCTGCTGCATATTTATCCGCTTCTAGTGCGAATGGCATGCTGCGATCATCAACTCTATTTATTCCTCCGGGAAGCACTGATATGCTATATAATTCTCGCCGCTGTGTGAGAATAACAAAGCGTTTTGGTTTTGAGGGATGTTGATAATGGCTGTCAATAAAGTTGGAGCTTGTAATGACATCAAACCAAAATTTAGAAACAGTCTTGAATCGAAGCAAAGATTGCACTGGTAATCTTAACAGAATCTCTCTAATTATATCTTCAGGCCAAAAGTAGTTGTTCCCCATTTGAATATAAGATTATCTTCCTTAATTAGAAAACTGATCAGAGAAAAAGAGAGTACCGAACGAAGATAAGGGGCAGGATCGGTGAGGGGAATGTAACCAGACGGTATTTTTAATGGGAATTTATTTTTATTGTTAGGGTTTAGGCTTGATGAGAGTTTATTCTTAGGGTTGTAGGGTTTAGGCGAACAAGAAGAAGAAGAAACAGCATATACGACCATGTCAAGTGTTTTTTTTTCACTTGGTTTCAATTTAAATTTAAATTTCTCATCAGTTCATCTCATTAAAGGAATCATTCTTGCATTTGGTTACGTTTCTAATATCCAGGGCTGGATCATAACCTCGTCCGTCTCCTAGCTCATGATCGTCAGCTGTAATCTAGTCCGTCTTTTGATATAGTTTACAAAATTAAATAATTGAATTATAGAAAAATAAATTGCCATCCACCATTAATTTCTTTCCTTTATTATCCGTTTTAAATGCTCTGCAATCTTAGGAGAGTCATATAAATGGATGCAAGCATCATATTCAAGTGCAAGGATAAGATAAAATAAAACAAAAAATTGATGACAAAAAAAAAAGCATGGTAGAATAAACAATGTCATCCGATCTAGGGTTTCATCAAGACATCATCTTTCTAACTGAAAAACAAGAAATCAACGTGTGAAATTATTAAAGATTTCTTTTTATGATAATCCAGCAATATTATTGATGAAAGCTGGCCACAAAGAACAACAAGAGAACTTATTAAAGAATTAAAATTGCTTTTGGAACTCTACTTGACAAATTAACCTATTGTGATATTAAGACTTCACTGCATATTTTCATTCATGGTGTATAAGTTATTATATTAGAAGTAATTGAAAGAAAAATAATTTTTCAATTGCTACTTCTTAATTATACAAATTTTAAGATGAATGAACTGAAATTAATTTCTAAAATTGTTATGTATTTAAAGAAAAGAAAGGAAAAGGGTTAGAGAGTTTTGATTGGATATCCATGAAATTAAAACAATTTAATTTGAATTTAAAAATGAATTCTCTCCATTCATGAAAGATTGATACATAAGATTTTTTCTAAGCACACTTTTTTATATTAACAAGTATAAAAAATTATAAACTCTAATTTTTTTACTATAATGATTGAAATTCAAGAAAAGACAAGCAATGTGTCATTTGCTTTTTAATAAACAAAAAAAAAATTAGTATTTACCAAGTAGGCTTAAGCTGAAAAGCCACTGGGGCTTTTTATAAGACTAGGGGCGCAAGGCTACCCAAGCCAAGCTTGTGCATCTAAGTTTTTTTTAGTTTTTTTTGTTGTTTTATCCTTTTATTTTTATTTTATTTTTTTTGTGATTTTATCCTTTATTAGTTTTTATTTTAATTTTAATAGATTCTTAACAAATTTATTTAATTTTTTATATACAATATGATTCTATGTAAACCTATAGAATTTTTTTTCCTTTAATTTTATTCAATCACTTTTCTATACATGTTTTTTTTATTAAATAAAACATATGAAAATATTGTTATTGAATACAATTAGTTTATAACCCATGCTTAAATATTAGATATTTATAGCCACTTATATCTCTTAACTTTTCAATTTAACCTTTGGTTAAAATCATCTATTCTCACATAAAATTTAATAATTTTTTTTAAATATTTGCAACTTTATATTTTTTTTTATTATATCATTTTTATATGTGCATATGATGTTATTATTTGATTAAATAAAAAAATATTTTAAAAAATAAAATTATCAAATATAATTAAATACATGAACCATATTGCAAGATAAATATCTCAATTTATATTTATTTCTTGATTTTATTTTATTTTGACATAGATAATTCTTGATTTATTTAGGTAGTTTCATTATAAACTTTTATATTTTTGACTTGGAATATTTTTTATGGCCAAAAACCTGCTCAGCAACCATGTATATTTATTTATTTATCTTGTTAAAAAAATAAAATTATTCAATCTAAAGCAAAAAACACAAAACACGGCCCTAATAGCTGAAAGCTATTTGAAACTGCATACCAAATGAAGTTTTTAAAAATATAAAAAATTAATTTTTTTATATTTTAAAATCGTTAAATATCAAAAATATTATTATTATTATTATTCGTTGTTATCAAGGGAGCTTACACAATTGCTGCTTACCTTCAGACGAAACTGAAAATGAAACAGGCTCCCGGATATACAAAGTAAGTTGTTTTCAAGCTCCCAGGTAAACAAAGATGACAAATTGTTTTCCTTGCATCAAATGAAATTAATTTTTTACTCAGATGAATCTTAAGAACACACCTGCATTGAAAAGAATAAATTTCTACTGGCACTGACCTCAGAAATGGAACTCCTCCATGACTACCGATCCAGGTACCAACTCTTTTACGAGTTCAACACTTCAAATTGTTAGATAAAAGCTATGAGTGGGTTCAGGCTATAGGATTACGAGGGCTATAGGATTACGAGAGCTATAGTCCGAGTTCGTACAGCTGGGAAAGAAATATTACTGACAAGTTCTTACAAAAACTCCCATCCACCATCTATGGCATCCGAAGCTACTGGGCAAATTCGAAAATTTAAATCCAGCTGATGACAATTGATGCAAAGGAAATACATTAAGATACAAAACAATAACAGAGAAACTGCAATTCATACAGGAAAATTGTGGCGTTGCAGAAAAAACAATGAGCTCAAATAGTTACATTTACAGTGAAATTCTTGCTCCCGAAATTTGTGATTTAAAACAGATACCAAATCAATTACATACAAATAAGGGACAGAATGGATTCTCTAGGTATTATACTAGAACATCAGGAATTCTTCTCATTTGAAGCCAGCTCCAAGTCCGAGTTCGTTGGCTTCAGTGACTAACCTAAGGTCCATCTTCTTGTACTGAAATGAAGAAAAAGGACCGAGTTTTTCATTTGAATTTATAAGATCAAGAAATGAGTAAGCACGTCAAAATGCACGCAGGCATGTAGAAAATAGAAGAAGATAGAGAGGGACTTACTGCTTAAAATAAAGCCTTGAAGCAAGCTCTGTGCTCTCTCTGCTTGTTCCGGGGTTCCAGATATTTGTATGATCTTTTCTGTCACATCCGGTCTATCTTCAACAAGGGTTACGTTGGCTCCAGATAACTGTAACCATAATGAAGAGGGCAGCTAGAAATACTATAAACTTAAGGTAAGTAAATAATCGATGGAAACTTGCTGCAAAAGTAGGCTCACCTCACTAATCTGTGCAAGCTTGTTTTTCGATTTCGTAATGAGCTTGGGGACTGCAGGCTCTGGTATGACAACTTCAAGTATACTCCTAGTGACAAGTGTTACAGGGATTCTAACAGGAAAATAAGATGCATGTTACAAAGTGGAGATCAGATGTTGCTCTTGAGATATGCCTAATGTATTGCAAGAAAGAACGTACTGCCTAGCATTGTTAAGTATAGTTTAATTGACTACCTATTCATTGTAGGAGGAGGCAAATCTTCACGGTGTTCGCTTTCATTCTGCTTCACTGTTTCAGCACTAGATCTTCTAGCATCCTATAAAATCAAGGGTTACTCACCTTTTCGAAATCTCAAATAAAAAGAACTAGAATTACAGATTTCTTGAACTCAACCCCGGCTCCTTCATTAATTTAAACATTGCTCTACAATGGACACTCACACAAAATCTAATGATAGATTTCTTTTCCTCAATGTTGTTCTTTTTAGAAAGACCAAAAGCTATATCATGCAATTGATAGATTATATGAATTGCATCCAACAAAAATGGTTTAAAGTCCATTAGTAAACAAGCATAAGACCGGCAGGAACTGCACAAGGAAGCTATTTGCTACAAAAATTATTAGGGCACTCCAAGTAGGCAGCAAACAGAACAGCAATACTTTGAATTTACCTTCGGAAGATAAGCTAAAAAAAAAAATTAAGTTCTAATTCAACTTTGTCTGAGCCTTAATTTAAAAGTCTTATTTGCTGAACATTATCAAAAATGTGAACCAAGATTAAATTTGATTAGATTTTTATCCAATTTCTTCAATAGCAGATGGGTACTCAGATACACAGAAAGCAAAAAAAATGAACCTTCGATGGCTGTGCTGTTGAAGCAGATTGCACATTCTGATAGGTTGCAGGAGGATCACCACCACTGTGACCTTCACGAGCTGGAGTTGGGTTATTTGAAGAAGCTGCCTGCAATCCTCCAGCAGTCCCAGCAGGGACCGGTGCAGACACGGTTGGTGGCAGGTCTTTCTGGAAGACATCCTTGTATAAGTAACTACGAAGTCTTGATGTCACTTCAACAAGAGCATCACGAGCTGCCTTTACTTCCCCTTGAATCTGTAGAGAACATCAAACACCACTTGGAAACAATACAAGTCTTATTCACAAGGCTCTCATTTGATCTCATGGCACCCAGATTTCAACACTTCATTTATCTTTCATCATACGCATGGCAACTGACAAATGATACTTTAAGAGCATCCTCAAGTTACGAAGTACACACCACAAGCACAGGGAAGAAGTATCCATATGGAGGATGCCTCACATTTGTTCACTTCTGACCCACAGGCATTAAGAACAGTCAGCCAGAAAATGAATTCATGAGGAAACTGTCCTGCACTTATGCACCAAACAGGATAGTCCGGGACTCTTATCTATCAAAACTTAACTGTGCCAGTTATGACAATTCTCCGTCACAAAACTACCCCATAGTGAGCCAGAAAGTTATTTTCATTCATCCAAATGTCTTAAGTGACATTAAGCATCATTCATCATATAAGTCTATGTTTCATTAGTGTTTATTCATTATGTTGTCTTAAGTGACATTTAAAATCAAGCATATACAAGTCTTTGTTTCAATGGTGTTTATCATACGGTCGCGTGACAGACCTGTACAAGCTCATCAGTCCCCGATAGATATGTCGGAAGCATTTCCTTTGGCAGGATCTCTATCGTGGCACCAGTTAAACTTTCCATCTCAGATAAGGAGCCATCTCTTCCCTCTAAACAGCCAATCTCACTGGATGGGACAAGTAACCTCGTTGTTATTATGTTGTCTTTATCAGCAACAAGATCAACAATGCGAGTTTGAATGTGCAACAAAGCTTCTTGAGCAGGAAACAACTCATCATCAGGACCCTGAGCATTGATGTAAACCAATAGATATGTTAGAACCTTTGAAATTGGAGAGATGGGTGACATTGCAGAGCCAAGGAAACAAAATGAAAATATACCGAGATATAATAGAATATAAAACTCAAATTAAAGGGAAGGGTAAATTCATAACCAATAGACCAGGAAGCAAGGTGGCAAAGCATAACTGGAAGGAATAGAACACCACTTAAAAAGACAAGCATAGCTTTATACACAGAATAGAAACTTGAGCACACTCTATAAGCATAGTACCTCCTCAGAGCAGATGGTGATTATCTGTTCATCAGACCCAGACACAGGATCAGCAACCTTAACATCCACACCTATTTCATTTTGAAGCAAGTCCACTAAGCCATCAGATTCTCCAACAACTCTGTTAACTCTGTCAATTGGACAAAGAATTCGAAACACGAGGTCCTCGACATAAAAGGGCTGTGCACTGTCAGCAATGGGATCTGCCCCAGCATCAACAGGAAAACCAGGTGCTCGTGAGGAATAGTTATTGTTTCTATAGTTGGGGCCAGATGATCGTGATCCAAAAGACGGTGGTCCATCCATTGATGAACGGCGTGTATTCATGTGTGGAATATAATCATCATCCAAAAACCGTTCCGGTGACTGTACTCGTCCATGAAAATGACTGCGGTCACGATGCTGACTCTCCCTCAATCTTGATGAAATAATAGCAACAGCATTTTTCACAGCATTGACATCACCTATAACCTGCCAGGAAAGTGCAATGCATGAGGCACCGAACATGATGGTTCAAATAGAACCATTTTATTCTAGCTTTGCATTTGCTTCAAGAGAGGAAAAACACCAGTAGCTTCATGCAATTCCAAAACCCTCCATTGGTAAAGAAATCTCAAACTAGTACCTTCCTGACATAACATCACATTGTGCATTTTACAACAAACTCAATCTTATCAAACAGCAGAGGAACCAATATACAAAGCGTGCAGTCATGAATTTAACTTCCATTAACAATAATTCACATCCTGAAACTCTTATTGAAAGTAACTCAACTATCTGATTCTCTAATCAAAAAATTAAAGACACCAAACACATTAGAAAGCAAAACCAGCCACAATTCCCTCAAGTTAAACAAATGACAGCTCTTACTCATCATCTTCCATTCATTGATCTATTTTCAGGTTTTAAATGGATCGAGCCAAATATCTAAACAACATTGCAGTGATAAATTCTTTAAAATCCTATAAATTTCATAATGTCAGAATCATCCTATAATCATTCAATGAAAACCCAAGGTACTCTTAGGCCTCAATGCTCAATACTCAAGTATAACGTTGCAGGACTCCCAAACATTGCATGAAACCCATTGTATTTCAAAATTGAATTAGTCATTTATAAATCAAATCCAATAACTCCCCTGATATGGTCAGTTCAAGCTTCAGTTTCAGTCTCACCAACATCAAGCTCCATCCAACATTTTGTTCAAAAAAAAAGTTCCAGGCAGCAGTAATAGTCAGTCATAAGCACAACACAAGAGCTGGGGAAACATAAAACCTGAACAATCTCCTCAGACACGGAAACACATCTTGGCAAGGTATGATCTCTAGGCAAAATCCTAATCTGGGTCTTTGTTTCCATCCTCATCTGCTCAATAATCTTCCCTCCCTTCCCTAACAAACACCCCACATGCATTCTTGACACAACCAATCTGGTAGCCACTCTATTCCCTCCTCTCCCCACATACTCGTCCTCCTCAAACCCACCAGCACCACTACTCACCACACCATACTGCAAATCATTCTCAAGAATCCTATCATGTATCAAGAAAAGCGCCTCTTGCGCTGGCGAAAACGAAGGCATTCTCCCTTCTGGGTCTCTCCTACGCGTATCTGAAATCTCAATTATCCTCTCCTCATCACCAGGAATCAACTCATGAACATTAATCCACGCTCCCGTGTGTTGCCTTATGGACTTGATTATGCTCCCCGACTTACCAATCACCCCCCCTGCTTTCATATCATGACATAAAATTCTGTAACTCG
The DNA here is from genome assembly GCF_000495115.2 of Populus euphratica. NCBI lineage: Eukaryota > Viridiplantae > Streptophyta > Magnoliopsida > Malpighiales > Salicaceae > Populus > Populus euphratica. The sequence continues at coordinate 203,497 of NW_011499981.1, read as the reverse complement.
TTGTCACCATTAATGTCGATGATGGGTCTTGTTGCTGCTGCTGTGGTTGCTGCTGCTGCTGGGTTCTTGAAAACCTGTTGTTGTTGTTGTTGAACATGTTATTGCCTCCTTGTCCCCGTTGACGGTAATAATTGTTGTTGTTGTTGTTGTATCTGGGTTTGGTCCTAACCATGTTGTTGTTGTTGTTGTTGTTGTTGAGGTTGTCATTGTCATAATCTTGATGGTCATAATAGTAGTTCCTCTTGGATCTAGATCTCTCCATGTTCTTGAAAACCCAACAAAATGCAAAGGTTATACACTAAAGATCTGTCTCTCTAGTTCTTGATTTGTCAAAATGTTCAAAGTCTGATTCTTTCTTGCAATCTGCTTGCTAGGACTTGGGTTCTTTAAGTCTTTGCCTGCGCTGCTGCTTGATTGCCCTGTGTGAGTCTTGGAGAACCCTAGTGGCAGGAGGAGGAATGGGAGTATCTTAAAAGGAGAAAGGAAGAGAGAGAGAGTATGTGTGAGAGTCATACATTAGTGATAAGTTAGCTTGACTAAAAGTAAATAATAATTACTTCTTTTTTATGTACTTCACTCTCTAATGGTGATCAAATGTTAAATTTCAATGGTCCAAAAATAAATAAAAACTATATTCTAGTTCCTATGGTTTTCATCATATTACATTTTACTATTTAAATTTTTTAAGTGTTTAGAAAAAAGCTTAGAAAAATAAATAAAAAATAAAAAAAAACTACAATTTTATACTGAAATATAATATTTCTTCATTCAAAAAACTATAAAAGTATTTTTTTCAATTTATAGTAAGTTTGAAAAAGAAATATTTTAGAGGCTTTTTATGGTTTTTCCTTTGAAGTTTTTAACTTTTTTAGAAAATCAATAAAAGGCATGAACAATATAATTTTATTTCTTTTATATAGAACTTTTTAGCAATATAACATATTAAAATTATTGCTTTTATATATAGCTAGTGCTGTGTATTTAATTTTTATTATAAATTTAATATAAAAGCTTTCATTTCTTAGTTAACAATATAACTTTTTTATGATCATTTTTCACTTAGATTAAATAAAATTAAGAGTTTATAATTAGATTATCATAAATATTAAATATCATAAATTATAGTGTTGATTTTTTATTAAAAAAAATAGTTATAACTTCCATATATTGAAACAATTGGTCTTCATTCTCAACAAACGAGGTCACGTATTTCGATGGGCAGTCAGTGTACCATGGGCAACCACTTTTGTCCACTTATCTCTCTCTCTCTCTCTCTCTCTCTCTCTCTCTCTAATCAACAATCTCTTTGGGTAACCATTCAGTTCTTCATCTTAATCACAGCACTAAATTCATTTTTCATTGAAATTTACAATAGAATCCAAAAGGAGGATTTTTGCAATTACAACTATCTACTTTAGCAACATTTTAAAGCTCTGGAAAGATCAGAGAGTATAACCTGCACGATCGTTGCAGCATAGACTTCACAAATGTCCTCTAGCAAGAGGTTCTGAAGGAAGGAAATTGATTGCGTATATACTTGAAAAAAAAGAAGACAAGAAGCATAGATTGGTGACTAAACTTGAAGTTCTCTTTCTTAAGCGATTGTGCACAACGTAGTTTCTCCTGCATTCCTTTTCAGCCTTTCTGGGAGTGTTGTTATGAAGATGAAGCTATCTTTCCATGCACTTGCCTGCTGAGACAAGACAAGATATTCACAATGTATGGACGCCTTTGCTGCAATAAGAAAGGTAAGCTAAAGGAAAGGGAAGTTTGGTATGAATTTATCCATCACCGCCAAAATCTACTCCTGTGAAATATGCAGCTGCTAATCATCAGGTTGGCACCTGCAAGAAGATGAAGAGGTGATGCATTAGACTAAATCTTCAGCCAGTGCCTCACAACATTGTCAAGACAATATGAACTGGATAACAGAAAAGCAAAAGAGGGAATTAAGACTAAATAGATATGCACATATAAAAGCAAATGATAGATTTCTATGCTCCAAATGGATAGGGGAGTCAGCATTGGAGGGAGGGAGAGAAGGAAAAAGGAAAAAGAAAGGTCCACCAACAGTTTGCATGTTCCGATCAGCTCAATAACCTGACAGAGAGGGGAAGAATCTATGAACACCAAATTAAAGTCTTTGGAGTACCTAGGACAATAAAATGCTGGGGTATTTGTAATGTCAATAATTTGAAAGTAGGTAACAAGGTTCCGTTCCTAATTCTATTTAAAAAGGTTGAATGAATGGAGAATGACATGGAAGCAGGTCAATATCAAGCAGGGAATGGATCCATATATTATTCCCTTAACTCATTATGTTTTACACAGTGCAATTAAAACACTTTGACAGCATCTACTGATGCCAACTCCTATCATGACCCTTAAATGAGCAGGGATTGATGCCAAAACTTGGTCACCTACCTAGGACTTTATGGCTTAACAAGCATCGACAAAACGAATGTTGAAATTCAATAATGAAATCTGACAACCAACATATGTAAGAATCCCCATGGAAAATTAAATCTGGCCAGACAATGCAATCCAAACAAAAGTGAAGGTAAATTGAAGAGCAGAGCTCATATACAGATGAACTGATATAAGCTTAACCAAAACAGGTAAATACACACACCCACAACCAACAGAGAAAAAAGACTTCCCCAAAATAAAAGGTGATGCATAACTAAATTTTTTATTTTTACTTCCCAAATTGTCAGGACAAATGAACTGAATAACAGAAAAGCAAATAAAAGGGTACCAAGACTAGATTGATATGCACATTTAAAAGAAAATGCCAGATTTTGACAATCTGAATGAACAAGGAAGTCAAAATTAAAGAAAGGTATGCCATTATTTGAGATAACTCGTGAGAGAGAAGGAAAGAATTAACTTGCACCAAATCAAGGTCAATGGAATACCTATGACAGTATAATGCTAAGCCATTTGTATTGTCTATTAGGTAGTAGCTAAAGATGTTTCCCGAATCTAGTCTAAAAATGTTTACTCGAAGGAGGCAGGTCAATGTAAAGCAAGGAATGCATCCATGTTATTGTTTCCTTAAACTCATTAAAGGTACACAGTACAGATACACTTGAGAGCATAGAGCCATGCCAACCCCTGTCACAAACCCTAAATGGGTTGAGATTGATCCAACACTCGATCACCTAACTAGACTTAACAAGCATAGACAAATCACGTAAAAAATCCAATTTCAATTATATTCTATTAATTGGCAAGATCAAAACAAAATAGGATAGTGTACAAAACTTGTCAAATTTCTTTGCATTTAGAAGCATCAACCAGATATGGTTAAACATTGACCATCAATTCTTCAAAAATGAGGAAGAAAAATAAAGGCTGGAATTGCAAGTTTCACAAAAGCATGTCACTAATGTCGATCCACATCATCCCTCTACCTTAGGACAGTAAGCACACAACAAAACAATGCATTAAACATAGCTAACCACATCCTGGTTAAGAACAGATGGATTTCCAAGCTGACGTGGAAACTACACCATCAATTATGCCCATACCCCTTATACTTGTGAAGTAATGTATATGTAAAAAAAATAAAAATGAAATGAAACGTAATTACCTCTAGATGTAGTTCCTGCCCAATAGTGCCAGCGAGCAAGTAGTTTGTCACATGAGCAGGTACCTTGAATGATTCACGATTACATTGCACATCTACTTTCTTCAATCTTTTAAAGGGAGAAGGTTGTTGTTCTAGCAATCCATCAACCAAATCAAGAACCTAGCAAAAAGGCCAGGACACCAAAACTCATTCAACGTAAGATAAATAAAACAGCAGCTAGTAAACTTCTTTTTTACTACTTCATCACCAGCAGTGAAGATTACAGAAAAATACCTGAATGGTTTCGCAATATAACTTGACAGATTGTGCATTCCCAAAGCCTTCAAACATACTCATCAAGAACAGACTGACCCTTCTTTTGTCATGATCAGTAGCCTCATCAGTACCATGTTGCCAAACATGGACCTCAACATAATCAAGAGATGGAAAATGAAGCCCACAGAAATCCACTGGTTTGGAGAATTTGTACACAAAAGACAACAGATTCGGCGCAAAAATCTCAACCTCACAACCTTCTTGTAACCCTCGATCACCATACCCGAACCCTTGAATTTCTAAGCTAGCCAGCTGAAACCCAGTAATTTTCAACCTTTTCAAAGATGGAAACCGACAATAACGGAGACATAACCTCCTCAAATTCCGACAACTAGCAAAAGGGTCACCACAATCATTCTCAGAATAACAAAACCAACACACATACAAGTCCAACGAGGTCAGATTAACAAAACCGAAACCAAAAGATGTCAGCAAATCACCAAACTTGCATCGAGACAAGAAAAGGGTCTTCAAGGAACCGCATGCTGGTAAGGAAACAGGTTGGACATCATTGGAAGCAAACCGAAAATCCTCAACCTGATGAGCCACTGCGTAATTTATCAAACCCTCCATTGATGAGAGACGAACAGGCAAATGGGCAAACATGTCAAGTCTCCGAACGTTGCAATCTTCCCTTTTGGACATAACTCTTCGGAGAAACTTAGCAAACGTTTGTTCTGTAAAACTTTTGCTGCTGAAATTCAGGTCTGGAACAGAAGCCCACAAGTTTTTCCATCTTTTGGACAAGACAGAAGTTTGGATCGCTTGATTAATCTCGAGGAAACAAAGGATTTCGTGAATTATGTAGTCTGGTAGATCGCTCAATCTGTCTTGTAATCCAGCTTCTCTATCTTCCATCTTAAAAAAAAAAAAAAAAAAAACAAAAACCAAAGACCCGGATAACCAGAGGACGCGGTGGAGGATCAGTGATACCTGACCCAATCTAGGAAAGCAGAGAAGGAAGCAACGGTGGTGAGCCGGACTGGGAATGGATGGGTGGTCGTAGATATGATCCACAAACCCGACCCGCATGGAATGAGAGGTGGAGGAGGCGGCAACTTCTTGAGTGATCTGTCGGTTGGTTGGAGTGAGATCTGAAGATGCTGACTAATGGGCCTTTTTGTAGGCCCAATATTTTATATTTTAGAATTATTGAAGAGAGCCCAGAACCGATTGTTTACTTGAAGGTGATTGGAATTATACCTAGTCTACACAAAAACGCTATGGCGGGGGTCTGATATTAAAAAATTGACGGTAATAAAAATATTAAGAATGTAAATATTGTTATTAAATTTGAATTCCCAACCAAATCTTGAAAAGTCTATTGAATTTCGTGTGTGGTTTAGGATTAAAATTAATTTTTATAAAAATGAGTTCAATATAATCAAAATAATTTGATTATTTTAAAGATAATCCAGCCATCGATAAAAAAGATTAAGAATTCAATTAATAAAAAAAATTTACAAAAAAAATCTTTTTGATCAAAATTCTTGTTCAAACCAGGTTTAAAATTAAATAGTCTAAAAATTATCTAAACATGACAAAAGTAACTTAACTGTTTAAAAGTAACTCGGTTAATCAATAATAAAAATCAATAATAAAATTAAAAAAAAAATGATAAAATTTATAAAATATCAACTAGGCTTTTTTTTTTGTTGTCAAGGTTTCAAATTAAATTAGGTAAAAGTTATTTTAATGTAAACTAGTTAATTTTATTGGTTAAAAGGCAATTGAAGTTATTGTTTAAAAAAATTAATAATGAAATTAAAAGAAAAAATAAATAAATAAATAAAGCTCTAAAAAAAGAAACAAAAAGGAAGTGAAGCTCCATAAGTTTTCCCAAGACTTTACCATAGGTGATGCTTTTAAATCAAACTAGAAACTATCAAACATATTTATTTCTTGTGCATTTAAATTTAGATTTGGTAACTTAAACAATGTTTGTAATTGTTTTGCTTATATTTTTAAAAATTTAATTTTTCTTTTGTTTTAATTTTTTTATTATGAATTAAAAGTTTTTATATTTTTATGTTTGATTTTGTTATATAATGTGTTATGTGTTAAATATTTATTATGAGAAATTACATATTTATATTTTAATTATCTTAATAATTATTTGGATACTATCAAATATGTGACAACATCTGCAGCCCATCTATTAAAAGAAAATAATTGTAATTGTCAAATAAAAAAAAACAACTTATAAGAATTAAAGAGAGTTGTTGGTACAACAATCGAAAGTAAGTAAAAGTTAGATAGCCATTATTATTGGAGATGATCTAAAGTAGGTGGTACCATTCTTATCTATAAATTGATACTAAAAAAGCAGCAACATGAGAGTGAAAAGAAAAAAAGAGAAAGTAGAGTTGTTATCAAGGCAATATCCTTGTTGCCATGTGCAGCAGTGCGTGAGAACAATGAGAATTGAGTTTGAATATAGTGATCCTTTTTCTCCATGTGTTTTGTAACCTCTTCTCTAATAATATTAACTTTCTCGTGAACATAAATAATTTATCAAACTACGTTAAATATTATGTCAATTTGTTTAGCCTTTAATCAACAACTATTAGAATATTACCAGTCAAGATCTCCAATAATAATTTCATTTACAATATCACAACAACATGCAAAATCATAATTCTCATTAAGAAATTGTAAATTCATAGTTAATTAAAAAATTCTCCACCTTAAAATATAAAAACAAAGATGATGGTAGACTTGTTTATAAATTAATAACCTTGAGCTAAATGACCCACTATCACAAAACATGAATGTATTAAGTATTACTTTAAAAGGTGTGGACTTTTCATTAGGCATGACTATATTTTTCAACCTTTCTTGTATTATTACAAATGAGCTATATAAAATTTTATATAATTTTAATTTGGTTTTTGAATTTTGTTTGCAATGACTTAGTGTTAACTAAACGTCAATTGATTTTGATTTTTTTGTAAAAATGTGAGATTAAAAGAAGAGAAATCGAAATATAAAAAGACACCAAACAAGAATGATATGTTATAATTTTTGCAAAAGATGCACTTTGATATTTGAATTTTAAAAATCACACAAGTTATATAATTTCAATATCTAAATAGTTTTCTAATTCAATTTTGACATTAAAGCTTATTTTGTTATTTTTTAATCTCTAATTGAGAGAGAAAAGAGAGATCACTAGATCTTAGCAGTGGAGGGAGAAAAATATTATTAATACTAATTTAGGTCATAAAATGGATGATATTTATGTTAAATGGTTCTATTTGATAATGAGAGCTCATATTAAATGTTTTTTTTTCCCTTTACCTTTAAAGTTCATGAAATTTTTTTTTGAACTTGAGTTAATTTTTTTTATTCATGTTGATTTTGATTTTTGAGGCAACTTTTAAAGGTTTTTTAGACCAAAATAAGGTTATCAAGTTTATGTAGTATTTTATAAGCATTTTTTTTATCAAAATAAGTTAGAAAATAGAATTTTAGATAAAAAAACATAAATCTTAATTTTTTGAGCACCATAATTACTTGAACGCCACAATGATTGAAATTTGGCCAGGTCAAATTAATTTTTTTTTTCTTCTAAATTTAGGGTGAATATTGCAAAAAAAAATTAAAGGGCCAATTTATGTGGGTTTTGATAAAATGAACTAGGTGGGTCAGCCTGACTTACCAAATCTAACAAGCCTGATTTTTTTTTTTTTTATAAAAACTAATGATTCATTTTTATGGTTTTTTCTCTAAATATTTTTATTATATATTTAAATTAGTATCTGATTTTTATTTTATTTTATTTGGAGAGCCTATTTTAAATGACGATTTTGTTTAGTTATGCATTTAAATTTAAAGATTTTTTCTGATAGTTATGCATTTAAATTTAAAGATTTTTTTTGATTTATTTATATTTTATTTATATTTTATATGGATGAAATTTATTTTTGAAAATAAAAAAGTATTTTTAGACAGTATTTTTAATATGTGTAGTCTTACTTTTTTTTTCTTTTATTCTTATTATCATTTGCTTAAATACAAAAATTATTTTAATAAATTTTTCAGCAAATACAACCATAAATATCTTATCTTTCAAGATTAAATATCATAATAATCTACACATGTCTTTTTATTTTTCAAGTTTTATTTTTAAGTAATTTTAATAATTTTTTATTCATCTATTCACGTATATATAGTTATTAATTTATTAGATTATATATATCCATAAATTTTTTATTTAAAATTAAATATTTTAAATTATAAAAATTCATTAAAAAACCTATATATATATATAGTTTTATAAAAATTAAAAATATTTGACCGGTCATAATTAGTATTAAACCGGACGTTGCTACCTGGAATCTTCCATTTTTTTCCCCGCGTTGAGCCGCAACCCAAATCAAAAACTCTCGTCTGAGCAGAATCGGATTTTTATATTCTCCCACCCTACCACACCTGTCCACTCTCCAGCTCATCATCCACCCCCCCCCCCCTCTCAAGATAAATTACATCTTAGTCCTTGTATTCGTAGGAAACTAATTAATTAGTCCATCCCACACTTCAGCCTTGCGTTGTCGTTTATGTTCATGGCGTAAGGTCCATATAGGATGACAATGGAATTTTCAATTTTTCATGGTCGGTTTTCTTCTTCTCATATATATATATATATATATGTATTATATTATATTATATCATATTCATTTAGTTTCAAATATTTATTTCTCCAGTATTATTTACTATTCAAAATAAAATAAAATAAAAGATAAAATAATACACTTACACATGCTTATATATTACATCAATATTGAAATATGTAAATATTAAATTATAAATATTAAATTAAAAAAATATAAATTTATGTATGTGATATAAATATATACATCTCATATCAAGTTTAAACTTAGATTTTGAGTAGTTTTTATATTTTATTTATTATTTATAGTGTCTATTAATTATTAAAAAAATATAAAATTCAAGTTAAAATTATCATCTATAAGTTTATTTAATTAGTTGTGGCTTTTTTTGTGAACAAGCAGTTGTTTTCAATTGGCTATGATTATAGTATTATGGCTAATTAGTTGTGGCTTTTTTTGTGAACAAGTAGTTGTTTTCAATTGGCTATGATTATATGTGTTTTTGTAATATATAATTTAAAATTATTTATATTAAATAAATGTTTCAAAAGGTTTATTTTATAACTTTTAGTTATTATCGATTTCTCAAATACTTTTTACTATTCAACATAAAATAATAAAATAAAATAACATAAAAGACTAAAAGTTATTGCATTGAAGATACAGGGACCGAGATGTAACTCACTCCCAATAAAAGACATCCCACCATCACCAAAATCACAAGACATCTTCTCCTCTGTTTTCTCCTCCTCCATTTTCTGGAACCTTGGAATTTCCCCTCCAAAATTCTGAGAACAGCTCCTCTCTGTCTTTGCATTTTTGTAATATTGTAAAGTTTGTGTGTGCATAGGAAGCAAACATCATGCCTTTTTGCGAGGTAGCTAAACACCAGGCCAGTTTATATGATGGAGTTGATGCTGCTAGTGCTAACAATAATGGCATCAAAATTTTTTACAGAACTCATGGTCATGGAACCACAAAAGTTCTTCTCATTATAGGTAATAACAATTATCGAAAAAGAAATCTTTTTTCTTCCTATTTTTTGTTTTGAACTGGGTTGTTTGATTGATGAATTGTGGATTGTTTGATGGGGAGCAGGATTTGCTGGGACAAATGATTCGTGGGGTCCACAAATAAAGGCACTTACAGGGAAAGAGATTTCCAATGATGATGATGGAATGAGAGGCGTTGATCAATCAGATTATAATGGGGAAGATGGCTATGGTGGTAACGGTGTTCAAGTTTGTGCCTTTGATAATCGTGGTATGGGAAGGAGTTCTGTGCCCACCAAAAATTCTGAATATTCGTGAGTCTTCTCACATTAATGTTGTTTAATGGTTAATTGTTTTATGTGGGTCGATTCAAGTTTGATTCTATTATGATGGATCATTTGAATTTTGATGCATGGCCCTTTCTTATGATTTCTTTTGAAAGTTTTGGTGTGTTTTTTGATCTGGGTTTTGTGTTTTTGTTTGATTTATGATGGTGTTTTGCTTTTTTGAAGGTAGTTGTTGAATCTCCATTTGCTCTACAACTTTCTTTTGACCTTGATTTTTTTGTTTGTTTGGTTTTCGAGAAAAAATAGGGAAGAAATGGAATTTTATAGTTTAATAGTTGTGTAGAATTAGAAAAGGTAGAAGAAATTTTGACTTACTCAACTCGGCTTCAATAGTTCTCGATGCTTGTGTTGCTTAGCAATGTAATTGGCTGTAGATAGAAAAAAAAGTAGTTGACTTGAATTTAGAAGCAAAGGCGTGTGGGTTCCATTGATGATTTTTTTATTTTATTTTATTGCTGAGTGCAGAACAAAAATAATGGCAAAAGATGCAATTGCTTTGATGGATCATCTGGGTTGGAGAAAAGCTCATGTATTTGGCCATTCAATGGGTGAGTCCATGATACCGAGTTTTTCGTTTTCGTTTTTGGCATTAATTAATGAACTGAAATCAAATGCCTCGCAACAATTTCTTCAGAGTTTGTTTGATATGTTATTATTGAAACAGGTGCTATGATAGCTTGCAAGTTAGCAGCAATGGTGCCGGACAGAGTTCTATCTTTGGCATTACTTAATGTAACTGGTGGAGGTTTCGAATGTTTACCAAAGGTATTATCTCTTTGTGTTGCTGTTCAGCTGTGCTGTCTTCATGTTCCTATGAACTCTTGAACACTAACTTAGTTCCCTCAAATGCACACAATTCCATATCTTTTGAATTCTCTTTCTAACATGCATATTCTGATTTTATTAAATTTCATAATTTTATAAACATCAAGTCGAAGGAATTAACATTTGTTTCACTATAGCTTTTGTGTTCTACAGAATTGCATCTTTAGAAGGACTTGAAAGGAATTGCCTTTTTTTTATGAATGAATTTGAGTAGTGTTTTTCTTCACATGTGAATCTATTTCAATATTAGGTGATAAGGTTTGTACTTTCCAGAGTTTACTTGATAAAAGTATCCTGCTGGTTTTTGCTCAGTATAAACTTTCCAGAGTTTACTTGATAAAAGTATCTTGCTGGTTTTTGCTCAGTATAATGCTTGCTTCATAAACGCCAAATATTCACCCCGCATCATTTACAAGCATAATTTGACCGCGTAAAATCTCCAAGAAGTGCTTGTTACTGTAGTAAATATTTATTTTTTCTAGTATTGATTTGTCGTAGAAAATTTCCACCAAGTCTTAGTCTAAGTAGGATATGGTGGCATTGCTACATTAGCTGTATAGGGTCTAGGATTGGTCATTGGTTGTGGTGAACATACTGGGCATTGTAGTTAGGCGATGCAAAACCCTGCTTATCGGCACTTGTATACCAAGGCAACACAACTATATGGCTTCTATAGTTTGCATTGTCTCATATGAGTTTTTGAGAACCCTAGATATGTCACGCATCTGAAGCAGTGTAACCTGCTGCTAGATGATCAGGCGAAGGAATTAAAGTTAGAAAGTAGTATGATTGATGATTTTCAGTCCCCAACTTTAGTTGTTTTACTAGCAAAACGAAGTTTCTCATGTGAGAGGATCTAGAATTGCTTCCTGTCTTTCCTTTTCAACTTTTTGGTCATGCTTTTAGTTATCGTGACTTTCATTATTTTAGGAAAGTGTGAAAGAGTGCACTTCAATTTCTTATGTATCACTGTCAAAGTTTTAGCAAAATAAAAGCCCTGGTATTTATGTTTTAGTTAAAGAAGTTTTGTTGAATGTTTGGTACAAGTTCCTCATTAATTAGTATAACTCCAAACATAGGAATCCAGAACTACATAAATTGAAGACCAAGACATTTCCACTCTAAAATGACAAGTACCTTAGCTTTCTATTATACAAGTCAAGTCAAATTCTGTCCTACTCAGATGAGCAAAGACTCCTTGGATGGAGCTTGCCATGGAGGAAAGATATGTGATAGATAATCGAAGACTGTCCTTTCTAGGCCTCAGAGGCAACATTGTGAAATTTTGTTTGAATCTTGCGCCGGGAGCACAAAATAATAGCATGGTTCCTATTAAGATCACCTGAAGCTACTCAAGATGAAGTCTTTTTCATGGCTATAGTATATTGGAAGGGTTGGGAATTCGGTCAAAGTTAGGTCGGATTTGAACTGCATGACTATATTGAAGCTGTTTAGCACTTTAACTTGGTCATTCTACCAACTCTGGACAATATTCAAAGCTTTTGGGAGTCATTTTTGAACATGTCAATGGTTGATTTTGGACTGCCTGACTCCGGAACCTCTATGGACCTGCCTTTAGTCAAACCTTGTAATTCACACTGTTTACTTGTTTAGTATTTATGGCAGTAAAAAATTTCCACTTCAATTTAAAAACATTGATTGCATATTTGAGGGGGTCAGACATGGCAACTTTTTAAATTATTGCTTGGGTGTGGATTCACTGGCTATTTACATAAACGTTTGTGTGTTTTATGGCAAGACTTCATCACTATTATTTTATTCTTCTGTGCACTAATCACTTCAAAAGTCATAATCCACGGCCTGCAACTTGGCATCACCCCTGCTGTGCTATAGGAGAAAAGGAAAAAAACAACCTAATTTATTTAATATACACATCGTAATGTATTAAGATTGATACAGGATTACTTGCTGACGATAATAAATTACAATCAAGTTAGCAGCTAACTTTTCTTCCCAACCTAACCTAGGTTTGAAGAAGATCCGTTGTTGCAACTGAGCCTTTGGCGAATTAGCCAATGATATAACAGCTTTTCTTGGGATTTAGATCATGAAATCAACAAACACTTGTTCTTCTGCTTATAACACCATTCACAACACTGTTTGTTAATATTGGATACTTATTTTATGACAATATATGATAAGCCTTTGATGTTAATTGATAAACTTGTTATTACAATATTGTGAAGACACTGAGAGACTGTCTCCCCTCTAGTTCTATAGATTGTCTGTGAGGTGTGCAAGAGGTATAGCATTGTCAGGGATCCCTTATGCTTAAATGTACTGGGGATTTCTCCTAACAGGATGCAATTCACATCTGTTGGTTTTATAAGCTCTCAGCCTTATTTGAAATCACTGGCCAACAGCCTAAAGTGCATTTTTCTTTTATGAAGAACCATGAAGTGATGGATTTTTTTTATGTTGCAGCTTGACCGTCAAACAATATCTGTTGCTATCCGTTTGTTTAAGGCAAAGACTCCAGAGCAAAGGGCTGCTGTTGACTTGGACACTCACTACACAAAGGTAAATAATCAGGTCCAGACTAGAAATTTGGTAGCTCTAGAACATTTATATACTGGTCGTTATTGCTACATTAAAAAAAAAAAAGAAGAGCTATATCTTCCTTCAAATCAGGAGTGCCTTTAGAAAGATCAAATGGAATGTATGAAGACAATCTTGAAATAGATTCTGTGCTGTTTACTCTCTGATAATTTCTCAAGTGAGTTTTGTGACTGCAACAACTCACATGATATTTATTTTAATGTGCAGGAATATCTTGATGAGTATGTTGGGTCTAGCACAAGAAGAGCAGTCTTGTATCAAGTAAGAAAAGCATGATGATCTTATGAGAAAATTAAATCTTAAAATTTGCTCTTACCTTTCATTTACTACTGTAGAGGTTGCTGGTCTGCGCTTCTTTTGAGTGTCTGATTTTCATGTTGTTATATTAATGCTTACTAACACCATAGAAGACCATAGAACTAAACAATTAAGAATGTCAGATGATATTTGTCGATGTAAGAAAGTTGTCAAACCATCATCTTTATTTTTTATTAACATTCCTGAATTAAGCCCTAAGAAGCATTTAATATGCAAGATGATCCAGGGTTGCGTGCTAACTCTGTAGATGCATTGATTCTATACATGCATGTTAGCCTGCTTCTAGCAAGTTTTGTCACCTGCTCATTATTGCATAGCCTGCTTCCAGCAAGTTTTGTCACCTGCTCGTTATTGCATATTTGCATTGATCCTATAAATTATTTTGTTTAAATATCAAGTTAGCACGAATACCCGCAGCTAATTGTTTGTGATTGTGCTACTTGTTCTGATCATCCATTTATTTAAATACTGCACTGCTTGTCCTGACCCTCCATTATTTCACAAGGATGTCTCTAGCTGGACCTTAAAAACTGTTTGTTGCAGGAATACGTCAAAGGTATATCATCAACTGGAATGCAGTCTAGTTATGGTTTTGATGGTCAAGTCAATGCTTGCTGGACGCATAAGATGACACGAACAGAAATTGAATTAATCAGATCTGCTGGATTTCTTGTATTGGTCATACATGGCAGGTAATAGTGATCCTCTGAAAGCAGAGCTGCCACCCTTTCTTATTGCTATGGAATACACTATTTTGCCAAATCATTTATCTAATATTCCTATTACCTACATACTGTGTTTTGGGATGTTTTTTATGGGGGGTGGGGGGGGTGGGGATTAGATATTAAAAGCTACCAACTCATTAGATATTAGCTTGTGGTTGAAGAAAGAATTATGTGAAATGGTATACTGTAGCACTTGAGTGACTGATTTCGTACAAAATTAAGTTTTCATGTGGTTTCAATGAGACGGATTTACAGCTTTTCATTGTATTAATTTCTTGAGTAGAGGAGAATTTGATTCATCAAAACTTGTCTTTCTAAAAAAGAAGCCAAATGCTCAAGGATGCAATGCAAATGAGTGGTCTATCATGCAGGAAATACAACTTAAAAATTATCTTTTCTATATGATTTCAAATACCGAGTATTCAGTACAAAAGAAGCTTTCCCAAAATGTAGAATGATGTTACTGATTGATGAGTTGAGAGCAGTCAAAATCAAAGAATCATAGACAGATGAAGATTTTCAGACTGACAAGTTTTTTATAATATCATATTATTTTTAACACAGTTTGAAGATGCAAATATTGTGAACATGCATAATATATTGTTTTTCACTGGGAAATGAATCATTTTTCATGTATTTCATGTCGTTTCAGAATGCATATCTCACCTCTTTGAAGGAAATGCCAAAAGTCAAAACTATACACTAGCAGCATACTTGACAGTGTTTTGCTAACCAGTTCTGGAGCTTCTGGAGCTTTTTAGATAACTTATTTTGTACATAGCTAATTCATATAATCCACGGTTAGTGGTCTTAGCCAGTAGATTATTTTGTTTTTTCTTAAATGAGTGGTGCTACCTAGGTGTATACATTAGTAGATTCTTAATATTTACATGTTAGAATAGAAGATGGATAGTTTTTGTCATATATATGTACTAATGATATTCTAATAACTACATCCTTGAGAACTTTTACCTGCTTATGACTAATTTGAGGTGCTCTGAATGGCTAGGCATGATATCATTGCTCCGATATATTATGCAAGGAGGCTTGCAGAGAAGTTGCTGCCTGTTGCTAGAATGGTTGATCTCCACGGTGGGCATCTAGTGAGTCATGAGAGGACCAAAGAGGTATTCCTACTATCTTATATAGAGATATGGCATGACTTCACCATTTCATTACAGCACAGCGACAGTTCTGCAATAGAGAATTGTTATTATTTGAGGTTAACAAATAAAATACGAACATTGATTTTTTTTCAGGTGAAACTGGAAATATTATGACATTGCAATGGATTAAGAACAACAGTAGATGCATACATGTTGCAAATGAATCACGAATTTGTTTGAATGCTAAATAACTGTTTATGTGAATTCAGACATAACACGGAAACAAACAAATTAGTCTGTAATCACGGATCACGAATTTGTTTGAATGCTAAATAACTTTTTATGTGAATTCGGACATAACACGTAAACAAACAAATTAGTCTGTAATATTTCACCACTGTCAGAAATACATCACGAGGGATACTGAAATTGTATTCTGGGGTTTGTTTAATCATGTTTGACTACATATAAAAATCCAATATTGATTTTCTTAAGAAAACTCAGGTCAATCAAGCTCTTCATGAACTGATTAAAGCATCAGAAACAAAGATGAGCCCACATGATTGGAGTAATTTTCCCAGGAAAAGCTCTCGTAAGTATCCGCATTCAATAAGTGTTTCTATTTGTGTGTTAGCCATGGTTGAGATTACCACCATAAGCATGCTGTGGTATATTATTTCCTCTTTTCTGTGGATGAGGAAAGAAAAGGGAGATGGTCCGAAGGGCACCTTATTGCCAACTTCTGAATTCCCATTGATTCCTGGCCTGCACCATCCTAAATTCCCTTCTAGAAGGGATGCCTATCTCCTCGGCAATGAATTTTCAACTTTATTTTCATTAAAGCAGTTGAAGATAGCGAATGCATCTAGAAACCTTCGTGATCAGAATCCAGTGATAAGACTTCACTGATAAAGTTCATGGTTTTGTTTTGTGCCTACAGCCTGGTGGAAGAGAGAATGTTTGGTCCTATCCACACAAATACTATGCAACACATTTCTTTTTAAGATCATTAGCTGATATTTTCTGTTTGTTTGTCTGGTCCAGGGTGGTCAGGGAGAGGAACGTTATTAGGTAAAAACAACATTTGTTCGACAGTTTGCGTAGTTGAAAAGCTGCATCTGAGCATATCATCCGTCTTTGGTCTCTTTATGCTCATGTTTGAGTATATACGAAGGACTATAAGAAGTCTGCAGCCAGCCAGAGTTGGACCTTCCCTCGCATGAGCTCACAGAGAATAAACCCCCTTTTTATCGGTAACTTCACTTGGCTTCTCACTGTCTCTGTTCAAGGCATTCTTCTTTGAAGAGGTAAAACCTAAAAACGGTCTTTTTTTCCTGTTCATTTTGCAGGGTTTATTGACTTGTGCCCCCAGCGCTGCGGCTCTATGTGACCATAACATGTGCACTATACATTCAGAATAAAGAGCAGCAAGGCAAAGATGGCCTTGTTGTGACATAAATTAACATTACGATTGTGATTCAGGAGGCTGTGTAGAGAGACCTGAAGCCACCATCAACGAATATCTCAAGCCCTTGGATCCTCTTTCCCGAGCAACAATGATATTAACAAATTGGCTTGTATCAGCCACTAAAGAGTACGAAAAACAATAGAGGGTGAGCAAAGAACAACATGGAGAAGTCACAAAACAAATGACGGTCCATTTGGCTTTGCATGCCAATGCCAGCCCCTAGTGAGAAGATTTCCCTTCTTTTTTTCCATTTTCCCGTGTGTGCACCATGCTGCAAACAAATTATTTTTTGAGATATATAAAAGGCTTAAATTTGAGTATACTACAGCATAAGCATTGCTACATAGCTAGAAGCTTAAAAGTTGATTAAGTTTGCTAATAAACTTATCCCAATCTCACTTGACAATTATTATTTGAGCTCGGTTCACCGTGACAGCGTCTGGTTGATGAAGACAATTGAGATACAAGAACATCTTCTCCAGAAATTCATTTTAAAACTGTCACAGATATCAATTGTTTTTATATTTTTGTTTCCGTTTCTCTTTATCTTTCCCTTGCTACATTCACTTGTGAGTGGATTGGATTCAATGGATTCATGGACTCACATGTTTTTCAGAAATTTTCCTTAAACCCAGTTGTAAGGGATGTATATTAAAGCGGAAACAATGGCCAAGGCAAGCCTTTTATTTGACAAGTAACCACCATCTCAACTCTACATTTAACAAAGGCATCATGATAAGGCACTAGCTAATTCAAAGAGCTGGGGAGTAATGCTCCATTAAACAAAAAAGTCAAACACAGAGCAATGCTCCAATCCAAACAAAAGTAAACACATGGAAAATGCAAACCAAGCAAGGCAGACATGGAAACTATACAGAGAAGAAGAGAGCCCTAAATAGTGAATAGTTGCAAACAAATTTGATTTCAGATCTTGCCTTAAAGGGTAAAGATTTCAAGAAGATTACGAGTCATTTGATCACATGGAATGGATTGGTGGGTTTGACTAATGGCTCATGATTCTTCTTATAACATTTCTCTTATCTATACTTGAAGAAATGTGATCAGATGCACTGAAGACTCTTCTTACCAATAAACTTCTCATCAAGACTAGCCTACCATCATACCATGAAGTGCTAAACCATGTCTAGCTAAGCTTCATGCTAAGTTCATGTCCCATTTCCCCCTCAATACAAACACTAGGGGAAGGAGTAAAAAATAGGAAATCTTGCCCATACTCATAGAATTACTATAAGAAAACAAAAACAAATTAGAGAAAGAGTGTGTGTTAACTTACCTTTTGAAAGAGAAAAAAGAACTTGGTGGCTGGAAGTTGTTTCTGAATCCTGAAATGAAGATCGGTCTTGCGTCCATTTCTCTGGTTAAGGAGTAGAGCTTGGAAGAAGGAAGGAAAGCAAATAGTAAATGCGAGACAAAATATTCTGTAGTAAAAGAGAAAATATTCTTCTTGCGGGTAGAGTAATATGCCATATGATAAGCTTACAAAGGCAGAGAGGGACCAACCTTACCAAAATATTCTGCTGGAATATACTCATATGCCCTTCTCATAATTTCACCTTAACAAGTTTATTCAATTTTATGATAAAATTAGACTCCTTAGGGCATCAATTCAAAACTTTACTCGACTTTATTTAGGTCAATAAAATATTCTAATTTTATTTATATTTTTTTAATCATTAAATTAATTGTTTAATTTAAAAATGAGTCAAATTCAGAATTCCAAAAATATAAAAATAATAGGCATAGATATGCAAAGCTTTTTTTTTATATATCAATTTTTGTAGCCATAAAAGGCATTATCTCTCCTCAATTCTCTCACCACTCAACTACTAAGAAAAAAAATGCAAATAAAATAAAATATTATTATTTCTATATAAAAAAGTAGAGATTAAAAAGAAAACACAAACTATAGCAACAAAAAAAAAACACTTTAAAACTAATCTAAAACTTCTAAAATACCAACAAATTAACATCCAAAAACCAAAATAAAGCTTAAAAAATATCATCTAACAACCAAAATAAAGCTTAAAAAATATCATCTTACAAAAAATAAATTAGTTTTTCTTCATGCTAAGTTCATGTCCCATTTCCCCTCAATGCAAACACTATGGGAAGGGGAAAAAAAAAGAGGAAATTCTTGCCCATAGTTATAGAATTACTATAAGAAAACAAATTAGAGAAAGAGTGTGTGTTCAATCAATATATATATATACCCAAAAATTTTAATTATATGGTTTGTATAAGGCAGTGCTTCCTCTAAAAAATATTTTTTAAAAAAACCAATTTAATTCTAAATTTTAAATATTTTTTCATATCATTCTCCTGAAAACAAAAACATTACATTAATTGAAATTATATTAATATTCATCTTAGAAAATGATTTAATCTTTTATCATTGAGAATATTTTTATCATAAAATGAAAAAGAAAAGAAAAGAGAAGAAAATTACATGGTACGAATTCCAAAGTCTTAACAGTCTCCCCCTTTTTTGTTGGACCTGAAACGACAACGTTGACTAACGCTGCTGGACATAAAATTCCAGTTTATTCCCGTTGTGAAAAGAGTGGGGTGTTGAAGAGAGAGTGGTTGCAAAAAGAAGTAATGGCTGCTGCTGCTGCTTTGGATACCCAATGGGATTTCAGCTGGTATTTTTTCTCTCTCTCTTTTCTCTTTCTCTTCAGTTACCATAGCCTTTTGAGTTTCTCTAAATTCCTGTTCTGTGTTTATAATTCCTTGAAATTCTTTTTGGTTTCTCTATCTCAATACATCTAAGTCATACTTATA
Source organism: Populus euphratica (assembly GCF_000495115.2). NCBI lineage: Eukaryota > Viridiplantae > Streptophyta > Magnoliopsida > Malpighiales > Salicaceae > Populus > Populus euphratica. The sequence goes on along the minus strand of NW_011499981.1, from coordinate 183,811 downwards.
CTTGCAATATCTTGTGTATAGTCATGATTTTCATTAATTTTTTGTTACTTTTGCATTCATTGACTTGAGAATTGATTAGGGTTTTTTTTTCATATTTCATGTTAATTGTGTAAAGTAAATAAATTCTGAATCTTTGGTGTTGTATTTTGTATTTGAGTACTGCTGAATGACATGGTATGCGAAGTGATTCTTTCTTGTTTGTGGGTTTTTTTCAAAATTCATTTATAGAGCAGAACTGCCACCAAAACTGCTGAAAAACTTGTGATTTATAGTTATCAGTTTTAAGTTTTACCATTGGTGCTGAATGTAGGTCAATTTTCTGTTGCTTGAAGTAATTTTGGTTTCATATATTTAGCTACATGGAAGGAAACTTGTTTTGAAATCAAAGGAAGAATGTGGAAGCCAATAAAGTATTTTTTCCTGTCAATATGTTTCTCTAACTTTTAAGCGTGTGGATTCCATTATGATAGCAATTTTATAGAAATTGGGAGCAAAAAAATGCAGCATTTTGTCAATGATTGATAAGTTATTTAAGTTTTACTAGCACAAGGCTAATGTGCTATTGCATTTTCATAATTCTGCAAAATTCCCAAAATCTATATTGTGGTTTGTAAATCTGTGATATTTAAGAATAAATGACTTGAACATGCTTGAAGAATGTGAGCAAAAATACTAGGATACTGAGAATATCAGGTAATGGTTATAAATTTGATGAATGAATTCATATAGGAAAGAATCTCCAAGGAAATATGATGAATTCATGTAAACTGTTTTGTTATCGTGCTGTACTAAATTATTCTATGCAAGTGGCACCAGTGGTCATAAGTGGTTCATTTACATTTGAAATTTCTTTATAAGATACTGTTTGATGTTCTAGAATATATTGTCTTCTGCAGTGACTTCGAAGTAGATTTTGGTTCTGAGGAGAATGCTTCTATAATATATGCAGCATTAGCTGTTGATAAGGAGGTGAAGCTGTCTCATAGTTTCATCTCTGCATTGATTGTTGTTTAGTTAGATCCTTATTTTGCTCTTTTCCCATTGCAGTTGCAGCCTGATAAAGTGAAGAGGCTGATGTCAGTCTCTGATGGGAAGTTGTCGGTGTAAGTTTGTTTCCATGATGATGGTTGGCATTTATCCTTATTTGCTTTCTGATTATTGTTTGAATCTAATGGATTTGCTAGGATGGCAAGGATGAAATGTTTTCAGAATTTTGTGATACTTTGGGCGTTTACTGATGTTAACCTTTGCTTTTAATTATGTTCAAGATAATTAAGGTTTATTCATTTTTTTCTTATATGAACCTGGAGTTTCCAAAACTTGTTTCCTTGCCAATAAAAAAAAAACCAGGAGAGAGAGAAGGGAATTTCACCGTATACAGCCAATTGATAATTAAATTTTTTTTTTCCCTAATCAAGATCGCACTTTGGAGTAAAATTGCTTCATGTTGGCAATCCAATCACTTTGAAGTGGAATTTATCAGATTTAACTACACCCAGCTCTTTAGGCATAACATTCATGTGATTCTGCATTGCGCACACATATTATAGCAGTCATGTATTATGTATTTCACTGCCTCTTCTTTGGCAACTGTTGATGAAGCAGGCAATTGCCCAATTTGTTGCTTTGAAGATGCAATTAAACATCAAGTAACTTTGGTAAAAAACGAATTTCATTTGCTTGAATCATGGAGACAAATGAACTGTCCTCATGAACCAATCTGCTATATATTTTTGGATGCTCTATACCTTGCTGCCAAGGTAACCCCACCACTTTTTTCGTTGCAGCTGGTCCATAATAGCTGTAGCAATACAACAATATCCTCTTCACTATGTATATTTTTTGAAGCAATAAAACTACACCATAATTCTTTCTTCAAACATTTCCTTAAATTAGCTATCCTTTTCTTTTCATACCTTTACTTGTTTACTTGGTGTCTCTGAAGTATTGATGTACTTACTGTATGCCTTTCCCTTCTTGTATGAAATTGCCTAGTACCTTGTAGTTTGATAGCCCCTCTCCTTGTAACCATTTGTTTTTTCTTGTGATAATAGGCACTTCGAAGCAGTTGAGGCGCGATTTCTCCGAGCATCATTTTCTGCTTTTGTCGATGTCCTTACACTCTCAACAAAAACAGTTGAGGAATTTGGAAAGGGAATGGCATCGTGACATGAGATTAGTATTCACAAACATTTGTAGAATGTTCTTGTAAACTTAGTCCATATGCAGGATCTTGAAAATCCTTGGTTTTAAGCTGTTATTTGAGCATGGCAGATATTATTTTGCTTTTGCCTTAATATGCACGAGGCATGGTGCAAAAGAAGAATTTAAAGCAATTGATCAAAGTGCTTGTTGGAGACAAACAATCACGGGCTCCAAACTTCCTTCTTGAAATAATGTTCCTCTTCATTTGCTGGCACCCACCTAGCAATCATCAGATGTTTTCTGTACCAATGTGCTTAGGCATCATTGTACGATTCATACAACAGGATAGAAGCATTCCAATCTTAACCATTCCTGGGCATGCCGAAACTGTGAGAAATTTTCATTTGTCCAAAAAGACATGGCCAGGCTTCCATGCCAACACAAAGCCAGAACCTGAGAAGCTCGAGGAGGATAGATAACTCTGCAAAAAAATAATTTGCCTAATCTCGAAACATTGTTCTTTCTATACAATCTTCTTTCTATACAATCTACAAGAGTAACGACATTATTTTTTTTTAGTTAAAATGGGTGTAGGAATTAATTTGCATGTATCTTGATTAATTTTATGGGTCCTAAAATTAATGACTATGTAAGCTTTCAATAATCTTAAGATTTGTGAGACTTGAATTGATGACTTCTAGAAAGCAAACCTGAGATCTGACAAGTTGTACTACATCTCTTAGATTAGCTTAATAAAATGGTTGTTTCACGTTGTTGTAGCTTTAATAATTATGATTTAAAAAAATAATTTTTTTTAAAAGCAATAAGAAATTATAGTTTTTTTAACCAATATTCTAAAAAAGAGTTTTTAATGAGATTTATATAAACTATAATATGCCTTAATTAACCAACAACTTTCAAAACTATGTTTAAAGCAAAAAAAAAAAATCATAGTTTCAATCACATTGTATTATTATACTAGCAAATAGAGCCAAAGTTTAGAGTCTTATGCAACATCAATTGATTATAAATACCATTTATAGACTTCTACATGTTGTTGAGAAGTATGCAAATGAAAATACAATTCTACTAAGCAAGCTTACAAGTGAAATGAAATTGTTTAGAAATGCAGAACATGATTTTGATAGAGTGTCTGCGAAAAATAATTGCACTCTTTTACCTTAAGGTATACTATTATTTTCATATTCAAAGTAATTTAAAAATATTATCCTGATATAATCTAACTTATTAATCTTGTATATAGATGAATGGTGGGTGTTGTATGGAACTTGTCCTCCAAATCTCCAAAAGCTAGCTATACAAGTTTTAAGTTAAACTTGTAGTTCTTCAGGATGTGAAAGGAATTGGAGTATTTTTTACGACATCCACTCTAAGAAAAAAAATTGATTGGAGCATTAGAGACTTAATGACCTAGTTTATGTTTACTATAATCTGAGATTAAAACAAAAGTATTTTTTTTTTTAATTCTTCAAAAGTTATTTATATTATTACATAGCATCATTGATACTTATATTGTGTATCTTAATTTTGATTTTATAGAAATTATTGGAAAGGACAGAATTATGATCCAATTAATTTTGAGACATTTTGTGACACTTAAAATTGGATAGTAGAAGATGATCCATCATCTTTAACAACTGAAGAAGTAGAGATCTTTCATCGTGATTTATCAATTATAACTATTCAAGATACTTTAAATGAAGGTAATGAAAGATTTGATCTTTCACTTTGTGTCATGACTATAATGTTTATTGATTAAGTATATTTCAATTGTAGATTTGATAAATATAAATAAGATTGAAGATGACTATGATGATGAAGATACACAAGAGCATGATGATGTTTCAATTGGCATTAATGATGTTGGCTCAATTATATTGGTATTTGATTCAAATTTTGTTTCTATGGATGTTGAAGAACTCAATGTTTTTATTCAATTAAAATAAAGATGTTGTGTAAAAAAAGTGTAGTTATTCCAATGAGGTTGCCAACACAAAGCCAGAACCTGAGAAGCTCAAGGAGGATAGATAATTCTGCTAAAAAATAATTTGCCTATTCTCGAAACATTGTTCTTTCTATACCATCTACAAGATATTTTTACTTTTAATTAGCATGGAAGGATGTCTGCCCTAAATTATATATATTTTGAGTAATCTCATAATCTCTCTCTGAAGTTAATGATTATCTAAATTAAGCTATATTCTTCAAGTTAGTTTAATAAAATGGTTGTTTGAGGTTGTTATAGTTTTAGCAGTTACAATTTAAAAAAATAATTTTTTAAAAAGCAAGAAATTATAGTTTTTTTTTGTAATCAAAGAGTTTTCAATATGGGATTTATACAAATTATAATATATCTTTATAAATAAAAAATTTTCAAAACTAAAACTTTTAAAACTATTTTTAAAGCAAAAAAAAATAAATCATAGTTTCAATCACAGTGTATTATTATACTTGCAAATGGAGCCAAAGTTTAGAGTCTTGAGCAATATCAATTGATTATAAATATAATTCTTGAAACTAGTGGTATTAAACCTGAACCAGCTAGCGGGTTGACCTGGGGCCTAGACCGGTTCGGGCAACACAAAAGATCAGTGCAAGGAAAAAACTGGCCAGACTCGGCCTGACCCGGACTGTATATACTAACTCACTTGTCTCGGGAAAATTGGGAAAGCAAAAGGAAAGCTAAATTTTTACCCTAATTTCTTTCTTTGCAGTTCGAACAATCAAATTATATTTTTCTGCTTGTATCTTCTATTGGTCGCTCTTTCGGATTTCTCTGTTTTTTTTCTTTGATTATTCTAGCCCCTCCCCTTACTGGATCTTGTCATGGTCTTGTAAAAAGCTACAGTCTGTACCAGTGGTCCGAAACGAAAGAGAAGCCAGATTCCACTGTTATAAGCTGTTTGAATGTTGTCACCTTATATCAATTATATTAAATTATATATCTCTAGAATAATTTGTTATTTTATTATCCCTATCTTTAAATTATGTTAAATGATTGTTTATTTGAAGATAAATGCACCTTTTAATCAAGCTAGGTTCTTCATCTTTTTACAATATTACAGTTGCTAAATAGAGTTAACTATTATAGAGAAAGATAATTAAACTAATATTATTACTGTCTGTCATCTGCACTTAGTTCTATACATCTTTCATTGTTTTGATTTACTTTATTTTATTTAAATCATAAACATAAGTGCAAGCTTGAATGCACGTGGATGTTGGCCCATATATATTAATATGATATTTTATATCAAAAATACTATATTAATGTGTGTTTTTGTTCTTGACTTGGGTTGACTAGAGTCTACCCACAAAACCCATAACCCGGTTATTTTATCGGTTCAACTATCGGGTTGGTTCTGATATCTATGCTTGAAACTCCATTGCAGATTCTGACAATTTTTCAGTGAGACTGTATAAAATCAAATGGATGAACTGGATACAATTAACCATGCAGGCAAAATGGAGAGCATGAGTTCCACTTTATTGATAGAAGTGTTAGTTTGATTTGATTTACTATAGGTTTGTAAAATGGCTTCTCAACATGGTAGCACTTCAAATAGCACTCCTTCAACTACTCAATCATCTGAACCTTCAATTTCCATATCAACATCAAGTGGTATAAGAGGAAAAATAATTTGGCATGGGGTCATTGTAGAGAAGCTCCTGAACGTAGTGTGGGATGTAAGAAAACCAAATTAATATCCTTATATTATGCTAAAGTTTTTACGGGTGGAGGCATTAATCGATTTAAGCAACATTTAGCTGGAACTAAAGGAGAAGTGGAACAATGCCGTAAATGTCCTCCAGAATTTTGTCATCAAATACTTCTGAATCTTCAGGGGAATGTTAAAAAGAAAAGAAGAGCTAGAGAAATGGAAGCAAATTTCAATCCATATAGCGTTAAACAAAGAGAGCATGAGGAGAGGATGATTAGACAATTATAAGATGATTGTAAAGGCGATGATGATGATAATGACGATGATGATGTTGAAGCTGATGGTAAGAAGCTAATGTTACCACCGAAGGTTGCCAATAAACAAAAGAGTAAAATCACTAGTGTTGTTAAACAATCATTTGCAAGTTGTGAAAAAAAAAATAGAACATTAGGGGCATATTTTATTCCAAGAACAACTCATGGTGCTCAAAAGTCTCTCTAAAGTTGTTAGAAAAACAAAAAAGCTATCGAATGATGTGATCTTGCTATAGCAAAATGGATTATTGATGTATGTATGCCATTCAATGCTATAAACTTTGTTTACTATCAGCATGCTATAGATGGTATAACAACAATGGGTTTTGGTTATAAAGGATCAAATTTCCATACTCTTTGTGGTTATTACCTAGCAAAGGCGATTGATGAAGTGAAGATTTTTGTTGAGAGTTATCGAGAAACTTGGAAGAAGACAGGTTGTACATTAATGGTTAATGGATGGACATATTAAAATAGGAGAACTTTAATTAATTTCTTAGTACATTACCCTAAAGGAACTATTTTTTTAAAAACAGTGGATGTATCAGAGGCCTCAAAGACTGCTGTGTTGGTGCATAAATTGTTTAGAGAGGTTGTTTTATTTGTTGGGCCTAAAAATATTATGCATATGGTGACTGCTAATGCTTTTAATTATGTTGTTGCTTGCAAGTTGTTGGTGGAAGAATTTTCTTCAATATTTTGGTCTTCATGTGCTGCTCATTGCATCAACCTTATACTCCAAGATGTTGATAAGCTACATTCAGTTTATTCTATTATTGATCATGCTTCTAATATTACAAAGTATATTTATAATCATTGTTATCCACTATATTTGATGAGAAAGTTCACTAGAGGGAAATAAATACTTCGACCTGCTCCTACTCACTTTGCTACTAATTCATAACTTTACAAAGCATTTTAGTACACAAAGATAATTTGAGAGCTATGGTGACATCTAGAGAATGGGTTTCCTCTGCTTATGCTAAAGATAGCAAAGGAAAAAGGTTTGTTGATAGTGTATTGAACTCTATGTTTTGGGAAGAATGTGCATCAATTGTACGAATGACCGGACCATTGGTTCGAGTTCCATGAATTGTTGATAGTGATGATAAACCTGCTATGAGATATTTATATGAGGCTATCCATTCTGCAAAGAAAGAAATGTTGAGGAGATTTCAAAAGAAAAGAACTAAGGTGCAACCTTTCATAGACATCGTGAATAATAGATGGGATGGGCAATTGTATAGGAAGCTTTATGTAGCGGGATTCTGGTTGAATCCTCAATTTCAGTATAATGTCAATCTAATGGATAGATATATAAACACCATTTCTAGATTTCTAGATGTTGTTGAGAAGTATGCAAATGGAAATGCAATTCTGCTAAGCAAGCTTACAAGTGAAATGAAATTGTTTAGGAATGCAGAACATGACTTTGGTAGAGTGTCTGCGAAAAATGATCGCACCCTTTTACCTCAAGGTATATTATTATTTTCATAATCAAAGTAATTTAAAAATATTATCTTGATATAATCTAACTTATTAATTTTGTATATAGATGAATAGTGGGTGATGTATGGAACTTGTGCTCCAAATCTCCAAAAGCTAGCTATATGAGTTTTAAGTCAAACTTATAGTTCTTCAGGATGCTAAAGGAATTGGAGTATCTTTTAGCACATCCACTCTAAGAAAAAAAATCGATTGGAGCATCAGAGACTTAATGACCTAATTTATATCCACTATAATTTGAGATTAAAATAAAAGTATTTTCTTTTCTCTAATTCTTCAAAAGTTATTTATATTATTACATAGCATCATTGATACTTATATTGTGTACTTTAACTTTGATTTTGTATAAATTATTAGAAAGAACAAAATTATGATCTAATTAATTTTGAGGCATTTTGTGACATTAAAAATTGGATAGTAGAAGATGATCCATCATCTTTAACAATTGAAGAAGTAGAGATCTTTCATCATGATTTATCAACCATGACTATTCAAGATACTTTAAATGAAGGTAATGAAAGATTTGATATTTCACTTTGTGTCATGACTATAATGTTTATTGATTAAGTATGTTTCAATTGTAGATTTGATAAATATAAATGAGATTGAAGATGACTATAATGATGAAGATACACAAGAGCATGATGATGTTTCAATAGGTATTAATGAGGTTGACTCAATTTTATTGGTATTTGATTCAAATTTTGCTTTTTTGGATACTGAAGAACTCAATGCTTATATTCAACCAAAGTAAAGATGTTGTGTAGAAAAAGTATGGTTATTCCAATAAGGTCATATTAGTGTTAAGTGTTTAATATATTCTAAAATCTTTTGTTTTCTTTATACAGCTGAAGATGTTGATTTATGAATTCTAATGCAAAATGAAGTTAAAATGTTGATTTATGAATTCTAATGCAAAATGAAGTTAAAATGTTGATTTATGAATTCTAATGCAAAATGAAGTTAAAATGTTGATTTATGAATTCTAATGCAAAATGAAGTTAAAATGTTGATTTATGAATTCTAATGCAAACTAGAGTTTGAATGTTGTCACCTTATATCAATTATGTTAAATTATATATCTCTAGAATTACTTGTTAGGAAAATTATTTTTATTTTTAAATTATGTTAAATGTTTGTTTATTTGAAGATAAATGTACCTTTTAATGTATTAATGCTAATTAATTATGATAGTATATATATTAATATGATATTTTCTTATTAATTATGTTAGCATATATATTAATGTGATATTTTATATCAAAAAAAATCATATTAATATATGTTTTTATTTTTTATTTAAATTAACTTGGATCTACTCACAAGACCTGTGACCCGGTTATTTTATAAGGTAAACTACCGGATTGGGTGTGATGAGTATGCTTGAAAACTCCATTGCAGATTCTGACCATTTTTCAGTGAGACTGTATAAAATCAAATGGATGAACTTGATATAATTAACCATGCAAGCAAAATGGAGAGCATGGGTTCCACTTTATTAATAGAAGAGTGGGGTTTCTGCTGCTTATCCACTCGAACGTGACCTTAATGCCACTCATTGTAGTTTGGTCATTCACTTTATGAACCCAAAACAGTCAAGGCTATGCTATCTCATTATGCTAATGAAGTGTAGGGCATTGATCTAAACTTTATGGTGATAATGATGAAAATCTTAACAGTGAATTTATGATCCTTCAATCTTGTTAATCTCCATGTAACTTACTTTCATTAATTAATTCCTTATGCTATCATTGTCATCTACTGGTTTTTTTTATCCATGCCATGCATGATCTTACCTTGAGAATGTTTAAAAAGAAGAACAAAAATCTTACAACCCGAATTTTTAATATCAAATCTTTTTTTTTAATAATACTAATTATTTTTCTATAACCATTATCAGTAGGATAACAATCATGAACAATTGATATATTTAAACCATAGATAATAAACCCAATATCCAATCTAAATTTCTGGTGATAGATTGAATAGGTTAACCTTTGTTAAAGCCTATTATTAAAATCACAGTTTTTATTTTTTTCAAGAAATCAAAACGATGCAATACAAATTTTTCTAATTTTTTTCTTATGTATACCCATCATCCAAAAGATTACAATCCTGAACAATTCATCTAATTAAATCATAAATAATAAACTTAGTCAAGATCATGGGGTAGGTAGGTTGACATTTGCATGTTGTTTTAATTATTACTTTTAAAAAATTAAAATAATATTATTTTTTTAATAAAAAACTCAAATTAAAATTTTTAATTATTACTTGACATGCTAAATCAATCAAGTTAATTTTAATTAATTTTTTTACTCTTAACCTAAATTAAAGGTAAGTCGGTCAAGTCTGAAATCAACCCATCAAACTGGATCTGGATCATGTTTAATAATTATGATATAAACATTATGTTAGATGAAATTAATAAATTATCATCGGGGTAATATTGGCTAATATTATAAGAAATACATATTTTTGGGCTGCTATTGTGCATGCATGCATGAATGAATGAAGGAGAATGTACCTGGGGCATGATAGCCATGGCACGTAATATATTAAATGATTCTTAAGGAAGTCAATAAATAGAGATAGATCATGCAGCCCCCAATAGTGATTATTGGTAATTGTTCATCAGTAAATGTGATCATTAACTACATTCGACTGGATTTGTAACTCTCATGGACGTGGTGCCCTTAATTATTTCAATTAATTATAATCCCTTCTCTAATCTCCACCATAATTTATAACCCTCTCCTTGAACTGTTCTCCCATGCATTAACCCCCCCCCCCCCCCCCCCCCCCGCCATTATTCATTTTCTCAATAAATTCAACAAGGCAACAACACTCCTTGTTCCATTAACAATGGAGAATCCACCTGACTTTGATGTCTGGGATCTTGGTGTTGATGATCAAGATACCTTCCAAAAGTAAGATTCTTTCCCCTTTTTTTTGTCGAAAATGTACTTCACTATATAATCTAATTTATGCTGCCTTCTTGTTTAATATCTCAGGTTCCTCTCTTATCACTTCTGATCATGATCCTTAATCATTCTTGTTGTATTTTGTTTTATCTGTTCACAGAATTTCAGAACTTCCTCACTTCGAAAGCCTTTTTGATCCGTCGAACATCAATCAGTTCAAACACCTTGAAGATATCAGTAGTGATAATATTTTTTCTGAAAGTAATCTTGAGTCTTGGTATAATCAAGAAAATGCCTATGTTGACACAAAGCCGGTGCTAAACCCTGGCATCCATGCTTCATTTGGGCAAAATCTTGACAACAATGTCATCAAAGGTGATCATCACCTGAAAGGATTCTCCATGTTTTTGGTCCAAAGCGATTGTGCTAGCTCTTCAAGCGTGAAGGAGGAGGAGGAAGAAGAAAGTAGGAAGATGAGCGGGAGGAAGAGGTCGGTTGCTTTGCAGTTGGAAGAAATCCAGAAGCATTTCAACATGCCAATCACTCAAGCAGCTAGAGAAATGAAAGTGGGCCTAACCGTGCTGAAAAAAAGATGCAGAGAACTTAAGATCATGAGGTGGCCTCATAGGAAGATCAAGAGCTTGAATTCTCTTATCAACAATGTCAAGGTACGTGCATGGTTCTTGCACACAGGCGCTTCCTCTAATGAATTTTGTATCATTTTCATAGTTTTTTTCTTAGAGGATTCAATACGGGCTTGTTAATTTGTTGTGATGAAGGAAATGGGGCTGAGTGAACACGACACAATCATGCTGAAGGAGCACAAAAGGCTTATTGAAAAACTGCCGGACTTAGAGCTGACCGAAAGAACAAAGAAGCTGAGGCAGGCTTGTTTCAAGGCCAATTACAAGAAGAGAAGGCTCTCGGCAGCATATCCTTGACTTACTTTGTTTTAGGGCTAATTTCTAATTCTGGAATCAAGAGCTAGCTTTAGTCTTCGTTGGCACTTTTACTGTGGCCTTGGTACTACGGTTTTCTGTGTTTATTTTGCCTTTGAGAACAGTGAAATGGCACTGATCAAGTTCTTTTGTCGCACAAATGCTCTATTTTAATGCAATCACACTCATTGTTTGAAATACTCGAGTCCGAATTCATAGAATCTCATGCTTCAAACAACCTTGAATGCCAATAATTGACGTAAATCGGCCACCCACTCCTGTACGTTATTATACTAAATAGAAAGAATTAATGTTAAAATTATTTTTTTCTAAATATTTATCTAGCATCTTTTTTATTACAAACTTTTGTGTAGATAATGAGAGAAATACAAGAAATAAATCGACGTAAATCAGCTGATCACTCATGCTATTATATATATATATATATATATATATAAAAGAAATTACTATTCATTTTTCATTTAGCATTTCTTTATTAGAAACTTTTGTGTATAAAATAAGAGAAATGCAAGAAATAAATAAAATGAATTGATTTATATTTCTTTTGTGAATTTAATTTATACATTAATTAAACTCAAATTAAACATTATAATTAATTAAATAGAATTAGTTTAAAAAAGTCATCATACAAACTTGTATTTAATATGGTGAAATAAAGCGTGAAGGAGAACGGTCTGGACGGCTACAGTTTGGTCATGTAGCTGCCGTGCCCTCTGGGCTCTTCACGCAAGATAGAACCTTAAAATTATGTATTTTTCATGTCTTTGTTTTATTTTATTCTTAACATAACACATTAAAATCATTAACAAATATATTAATATAAGGTTTAAGGAATAATAATATGATTTAATACATGTTCTTGTTTTTTAATGACAAAATTGAATTCAATGGTGCCTGTGTCTGTACTTCTTTCGTCTGTTAAAAATACAAAATTTTATTTGGTTGGCGGTTCAAGGCATAATCTATACTATAATTTTTTAAAGTCAAAAGGGTCTGCCACCAATAGAGCTTTCACTACTATGCTCTGCAATTGATATAGAAACAAGAGAGCATCTGCTGATTCATTGCTCGTTTTCATGGAGATATGGACTCGGTTCATGACTCAGTTTTTAATTAATGGAGTTCAGCCTAACATGGAAAGATGCTTTCCTGTAACTTTGTTTGATTTTTTATTTTTGATTAGTTTTAAGAAATATATAAAAATTTAGAACCACCAATCCAAGTTTTTTTCCGGTATTTCAAAAGTAGTTCTTGAAAAAATTAATTTAATTTAATTCTTTATTAATTTATTTTTTTGATTGTAGATCTTTTTAATAAATTGATGTTAAAAATAAATTTTAAAAAATAAAAAAATATAATATATTTTTAAATAAAAAATATTTTAAAAAATAATCATTATTATAATATCATCAAGTATAAAAAGATGTCATATCTAATTTGAATTTGACTTGGTTTAGGATGAGGTTATAAATTTATAAATCATTAAACCCATTTAGATTAATTGATTTTATAAAAAAATTAATATTGTTTTAGTTTATCTTAAAAATTATTTGACTTCACCTAACTAAATTTGAATTACACTTGGCCAAATTAATATAAAAATAATTCAAGATAGAAAATTAATCAAGTTAAGTTCTAGATTAATAATGAAGTTTAGAGTCGGGTTTAATATCTACATAATTGTATTGTTAAATTTAATATCACTTCACACACACACATATATATATATATATATATATAAATATATTAAATGTGTATTTAATATTATTGTAACTTTTAAATTTATAATTTATAATTATGATTTGAAACAAATATATTTAAAAGAATATACCTAGTTAAAATTCTTATGGAAAGATGCTTTCCTGTAACTTTGTTTCATTTTTTTTATTAGATTTAAGAAATATATAAAAATTTAAAACCACCAATCCAAGTCTTTCTCTGGTATTTTAAAAGTAGTTCTGAAAAAATTAAATTAAATTAATTTTTTATTAAATTAATTTTTTTTATTTTTAAATTTTTTTAATAAGCTGATGTTAAAAATAAATTTTAAAAAATAAAATAAATTATAATATATTTTTAAATAAAAAACATTTAAAAAAATAATTATTATCATAATATCATTAAATATACTCTTAATTGCAAGAATAAATGGTGCTACGAAAAGATCTCATACCTAACTTAAATTTGACTTAGTTTAGGATGAGGTTATAAATTTTTAAATCATTAAATCTATTTAGATTAATTAATTTTATAAAAAAAAAAATTGTTTTAGTTTATCTTAAAAATTCTTTAACTTCACCTAACTAAATTTGAATTAAACCTGCGCAAATTAATATAAAAATAATTCAAAATAAAAGGTTGATCAAGTTAGGTTCTAGATTAATAATAAAGTTTAGAGTTAGGTTTAATATCTACACAATTGTTTTTTTAAATTTAATATCACTTAACATCTTATATATATTAAATGTATATATTAAACATCTTATATATATTAAACATATGTTTGATATTATTGTAACTTTTAAAGTTATAATTTTTAATTATGATTTGAAAAAAAATATATTTAAAAGAATGTATCTAGTTAAAATTCTCGTGGGATAAAATTTTACATGAAAAATAAATTAAAAAACTGATCTTCATGAATAAAAATCATGCTATTTTAACTTCTAAAATTAAAATTTAAAACATAATTATATATAAAAGCTGGTGTAAAAATAAAAAAAATAATATAATTAGCCATACGATTTTTTATTTTTATAATGTTGTTTCTAAACGGTCTCTAAATGAAGAAAGAGAAGGGCGTAGGCTTGGTCCCACTGGGAACCAAGGAGATAGCCATGCTGTACCTAGACTGTAAGCTGCTAATGCAGGAGCTAGCTTAGCCCCTAGGCACATGATTGGCCCGGTCAGATATACCGGGTCAAGCCATGAACTGTTTAAGCCGAGATCTGTTTAGCTTGAGATTAAAATTAAATAAAATTTTAAAAAATAAAAAAACTTAATAATCTATTTATAATCTCGAGATCAAAATTAAATCAAGTTAAAAAAATAAAAAAACTTGATAATCCAGTTAAAAACTCAAAATGAAAATTAAATCAAGTTAAATAAAATTTTAAAAAATAAAAAAACTTGATAATCCAGTTTAAAACTCAAAATGAAAATTAAATCAAGATAAAAAAACAAAAAAAAACTTGATAATGTAGCTAAAAACCCAGATTAATTTAAAGACGTAATTAATCTAGTCAAAATATTAATTATTTGTGTTTTTTCAATAAAACAAAGTTGCTTTATTTTATTAGAAAAAAAGTTCAATTTAAGATGATAAGTGATCCGATCTCGTGATCTGACCAGAACTGGGTTTAAAAAATATACAGGGCTGAGGAAAACACACGGTGATATAACTACTATATGTGTATATATATTTATGAACATTTATAGTTGCTATCACAACCCTCTCATACGAATCATTCCCTCACAAGCTAGAGTGCCCCCAAGATCACCAATAATTCGAGCAATCCGAACTTCGAGTCCCCTTTGAACTTCTTGGAAAAGAGTTTTAATGCTGTCAGCGAAACGCTTCATGTCAAAGCTGCCGGCAGCTTTCCCAAGCTCTTCAGGGACCTTGACGAAATCAGATGCAATCCTGGACTGAACTTCCACCAGTTTCTGTCCTGTTGCAACCATGTATCTCTGAACCTGAAATGTTTCCTCTAGGAACTGCTCTAATGTTTTAGTTTCTCCCTTTTTCCTAGCAGTGCTAGTGCTGGAATCTCTGCGACTCACGTCTACATCATTATCATGCTGTAATTACAAGTGAGAGAAATGAAAATAAAAGCAGATCAGCAATTCAGCAAAATTTCTGGTGACAAGATGTGCTGAAGGGACTGGTAACATGGTTTGTAGGGGGGGCGATAGACACATGGTGGGGCAGGAAGCTATGCTTATCATTGAAAGGAAGTTTAGCCAAAATATGCAGTAACTCTTGAAATGCACCAAATTTGTGTAGAGCTTACCATCCGTTTGCAGAGTTCATCGGTCTTCTCTTGGAGCGACTGGTACTTGTTGACTTGTTTATTAAGCAAAGACATCAATGCTTGGAAGACCTTTATCCCAGTTTTTGCCTCATCACTGTTACCTAAATGTTCACCACTGTCTTGCTTTCCTGTCAATCTCTCGAGCATTAGAAGCTGCTGCTTCAGCCTCTTGATCTTATAAGAAACTCCAAGAGCATGGAGGTCCATCCCCCATGTTGAATTATTTGTCTTCATCAATGACTGGCTAGTCAATGCTATCTGTTCTACAGTATCAACCACCACTGGACTCGCACTTGCCTCTTGAGTGCAGCCTTGGATGGAGACATCCTTCTCTTCCTCAAACTCGTTTTCTGGAGATTGGACAATTTTACTGACATTTCTGGACTGGTTATGAAGGGCTTCCTCATCTTCTTCTTTTTCAGTATTCTTCTCTTGAGATGTTTCCGTCAGATGTACCTCTCCCTCTTGCTTATTCTCTGTTGGTTCTTTCTTTACATTCTTGGCTCTGGACAAAATGGAATCATGGACTAATGCTGGATCATCAAGAGATGAGCTTAAGTTGGCCTGCTGGCAAAACTGAGGTCTTATTTGTGCCTTGAGCTGGTCTTTCAAGTCGGTTAATTCTTTTTGCCTCTCCAATAACAAGGCTTCCAGTTTCATGTTGTCACGCCTGATCCGTGAAACATCCCGGTTCAGCCCTTCAATGTGAGACTGCAGACGCTTTGATTCTATTTCCATGCTCAGCATTCGCCAGCGAAAAGCTTCTAATTTCTCATCTTTAAGTCTCATTTGTTCCGCAAAAGCATCCATCTCTAACTGATGTCTCTTCTCAATTGTGGCTGCGTACTTTCCTGCTTCCGAGCGAACCCATCCTTCCAACCGCTTGCCATCAGCTGCAATTGCTTGCAAGAGAAAAACAGGAAAGGATTGAAAACAATGAAAAGAGGAGATCTGGAGAGAAAAAAGATGTCATAACTTGAGCATTAGGACTGCATCTCAGCTATGCATACCCAATGCTAGCAAAATATTAGAGTTTCATGTTAAATCAAGGATATTTTCTCACCTAGTTCATCACATCCTTCTGGTGAATAGAGGTTAGAAAGTGGCGAAAAAACTTCCGAGTTCTTTTGAAACTCAGGATTCTCATACTCAAGATCATAATCAATTGACTGTGATCCGCCCTTTACAAGTTGGGATGCCCCTCTTTCAATTGGAGGATCTTCTGACCTCATCAGATTGGTATGGAGAGAGAACATACTTCTCAATGAATGCTTCTCATGCTTGGACTCTGATACAGATTTCCAACTTTCTGTTGTTTCTAGTTCAGCTTTCTTCTTCTTGGACTTTGAAAATTTAACCTCCTTTAAGAGCATTTTCTTTTCAGTTGTATCCAGCTTGGATTTCCTCAGCATTGCTGACAAGATCTTATCTTTCTGTTCCAAATCCTTTCTCACCTTCACAACTTCCATGGATAGTTTTTGGGTCAACACCATTGACTCCTCCTTTTGCTCTAAGACTGCATCAAGCTCTTTCCTTTTAGCCTCAAGTTGCCTGAGTGCTCTACCCATCTCAGCTTCAAGCTGCCGTTGGTTAGATACGAGCTCAAGGAAGGCAGTTTTGTGCTTCAAAATATCAGTAGAATGCTCTTGAGCCTTACGCTTAGCCGTTTCTCTCAATTCTTCTGCAACCTTTTCAGTCTTCGCTAATTTTTCTTCTAACTCCTTCCTTTTATGCTCCTCTTCCTCCACTGCCTTATCCTTGGACTGCACCAAAAGTTTCATCTCGTTCAATTTTTCATTCAATTCAGAAATAGCTTCTTTATTCTTCTTCTCAAGAACCCTCAATTCACTAATAAGACCTCCAATGTGCTGTCGAAGCTCCTTCCTTTCGATCAACCAGCTCTGCTCTTGCGATGCAGAGATACTAACAACGTTCTCATTCGCTTTTGCATCGTCACACCTTATTTTCTTCAGCTCCATGATCTCATTCTCAGCAGTCTCAAGCTTATGAAGAAGCTCACAGTGTTCACCATCTGCTCCTTCTCTCTGGATTTTCCAAACAAGCAATCTCAAGAGATGAGCACTTCCTCGAAGCATTTTATCGCACAATTCTGACCATCTATCGTCTTCCTTAACAGGCTTTGTCAAGACTTTGAGAACAAAGAGAGCACAAGAAACACCAAAATACATTGGATAGAAGCTGTCACTCTTCCCTTCTGGGGCTGTCAAATAAGAACCAGAAACCTCCTTTCTATCCATTTCTGAGAAATCCGCTTCTTTTCCTTTCAAAATGCTATTTGGGGAATTAAAATTTAAGAAACAACTTTAATTAGAAGTAATCCCAGATAAGTTCTAATAAAAAACACATATATACTCAGTGGTCTAGCACAAATAATTGAGGCAAAAAGCATCTCAATAATTGAGAAACAGTAATGCACAGTGGCACAGTTCTAGAGATACAAAAGGAAACATGAAATTCCACGATTCAAGAACAAATCATGCAGGTGAACTTACTTCTGTAAAGGATTAAAGATTCCTCAGCTCCAAAACCACAGGCCAAAGACTGCTGGGAAAGAAATTTAAGCTCAAAGACAGCAACGTTATGATCCAATGGAGACCTCAAGGACCACCTACACCCAGCTGCAGAAAAACCTGTACTGCAATTATGATGTGAATAATAAATGGCAAGAGAATGCCAAAAGCATTTGTATCCTTACAAATGTACAAGGCTGCAAAATCAGTTAAAAAGGGATATACTGTAACAGAATAGAAGAAAACAATCAAAAGTTTCCCATGTTTTGAGAGAGAAACTGATCATCCAAGAACCCCCCACTTTCCACTACTTTTCAGTACCCTTTTTCCTTTCTTTCCTTCTTCAAATCATGTGATAAACGTCATGGAAAACAAAAGCCCTAGACTCCTAGTAGCTTTTCACCATTTCCATATGGTAAGATCCAAGAGTTGAAGAAGACAAAAAGAAGCGTATCTGAATCAAGAAAGTCATTGGAATACAGTATTTATCCCATGTGGCTTGCCTGTCTAGTATACACTACAGTACAGTACATTACATTACAAAAATACGAAAGGGAGTTAAAAACAAAGCTATTTCTTCAGTTATCATAAGATTCCTCCAATGTGAAAAGGGATTTTTTCTAAGTTGATGACAACTCTCACCAACCTCTAACAGATCAGTCAATGATATCCTGTATGGTTTCAACGTGAGAAATATGAACCACAAAAGCTTCAATACCTTGACAGCGAGCTCACTGTCATGTCCTTTTTACCATTCCTATCTTGCATCTGCGAATTTGAAGTAGTTTTATAGCTAGAACCAGAAAGTCAAACCTCTTTATCCCTAACTTACCCTAGAGTAAGAAGAAGAATAAGAAAGAGAACCCCGCCTCCCATTTTTATTTAAAAAACCCACTTGATTTAGATATTTAAAGACATAAAGAATCATGTAAAAGATTTCTTTTTTCGGTGAGGGGCAATTCCTGCAAATATCACTTTCAGTATTTCACTGTCATCATGATGAATCCACCTAAGAGAAGCCAAGTCTTCATGGGGCCAGAAGGATTGGCCGCCTCCTCAATTTGCTTCCCTTGTTGAGACCTGAAAAGCATGCATGAACTTGTTCTACAAAAGCTGTACAAATCCATTCCAAGATCTGCCATTGGAACCTCGACTTCATGTTGTTGGATTCATTAATTTGATTGTTTATGAAGCAACCTCTCTATCTCTCCTGCAGATATATAGTCAATGGAAATTACCACTTGCCTGCATTAGAAGGATAACAGCCTCAAAGATGACAACATTTTGGCTTGTTTCTGTTGTCTTATTATGATTTATTAGAATATATTAAACTAATCCTAGTGCTTGTACAATATCCCGTCTTCCTCAAACAGGCTGAGCATGATTTTTTATTTTTTCTTAAATGATGAAGGGTAGGCTTCAAAAATGACTATACATAGTTTCGATTTTTGCTCTCGAATAATTTCTTTTGTGTTAACTTTACTTTTAAAATCTTAAGAAAATTCTTAATTAAATACTAATTAATTTCATCTATTTTTTAAATATTTTCATCTGATAGTACTTTAAAAAAAAGATATCATTTTATAAGAAATATTTTAACTTTTTTAATTAAATTATTCTAACAGAAAATCTTAATTAATTAATAAATCAAACTGGTTTGAGAATAAAACTAATATTAAAAAACAGTTTGAAGATAATCAATGATCTTGAAAAAATTCATCACAAGAAAGTCCAGGCATTGAATCCTATCTGAAGAATGTGCTATATATCACCGCATTCAATATTTCAATGACAAGTGTATGGTTATTTTTGTTTTTTGAAAATTTTAATTTTTTTCATTTTAAATTAATTTTTCATTTAAAAATAATTCTTTTTAAAAAAATATTATTTTAAAATATTTTAAAATAAATAATATCTTAAATAACTACCTTACAACAGTGAATTACCCGATAAGAGTTATGGGGGCTTCAAGTCAAGGTAAAAATATATCCTCTGTGCCTGTGATTGAGACCTTGGAGAGAACAAGCTACAAAGTCAACAAAATCATGCCTTCTTTAGTTGGAGACGTGGAGAAATATGCTTTCTATATATATATATATATATATATATAGAGAGAGAGAGAGAGAGAGAGAGAGAGAAATAACGTTTTTTCATTTTTAAAATTTTATTTTTAATATCAACAATTTAAAATTTTAAAATTAATATAAAACTTTAAAAAATTAAAATTTTAAAAAAACTCTGTGACTTTTACATTCTCGGGGTTATGATAATTGTTGATTTGTAATTGTTTTTTCGTTGTTGTTCATTGCTTATGTGATTTTTTTAATTTTTTCATTGTAAATTTTTTAAATTTATTTTATTTTTCTTATTATTTTTTATTTTATATAATAAAATGACATAATTTTATTAAATTTAGTCCCACTAATAATCTGAATCACAATTTTTAATGATAATTTAAGGTTTTTACTTTAAGAGTTTAGTCTCATTAGTTTTTATGATTCAAATTCGTAATAAGTTAATTTTTTATAACTCTACTGATTCAAATATTAATTTCATTTAATATTTTTTAATTTAAAAATATAAAAATTTATTTAAAAATAATATTAATATAATACAATATTGTGATATTCAAACCATGTTCTAACTCGATAAAAAGCTTGGATTATTAAATTAATAGTTTCACTATATCTATTATTTTTGTACAAAATAAATTCTTTAGTCACCGGATCAATTTCAAAATTGATTCAAATTAAAACTTAATTTAGTTGAAGTTTTTAGTTGTGATTTTGTGGAGGATTTAATAACTATAGCAGCACTATGGTATTTGAAACCCTAGCTCTTGGACCACGAGTGAAGACACCAAAAAATCAAGTTAAAGTACTTCTGAGCTTGAGCACAAGACAAGACATAGCTAGACAAGTAATAAGACAACTATTGTAAGCGAGTTTCTGGCCTAGCGGTGAGAGGAGTTTATCTTCTTTCTCTGTACCTGGGTTCGAACTTTATTATGCACGCCTGTCATCTTCGCGGTGCCTTACCTGTTAATTGGGCTTGCAGGATGTTCAATGGGCCATGAGGATTAGTCGTGGTGTACGTAAACTGGTCCGGACACCCCATATAAATAAATAAATAAAAGTAATAAGACAACTATTTACGGAAGACAAGAAGTGACAAGGGGACCTCATGGCTTTTCTAGCATGAATTTGAGATGCATTTGTGTGCCTGAATTGTGTTTTATTTTATATTTTTTATATTTTTAAATTAATATTTTATTGTTTTTATTATTATTTTGATATATTAATATTATTATACTTTTTTTTTATTATTATTTTGATATGTTAATATTAAAATAAATATTATTATACTTTTTTTCCAAATAGTTTTATAGTTTTTTATGTTTTCTTATAAGTTTTTTACAATACATTTAAAAACTTATTATTTTTATTTTTTCTAAAATATTTCACAGCAATTTTTACTAAGTAAACTTTTTAGTTTATATTCTCGGCCTAAAAAAATTAAATTTATTTCCAATATTTTCATGGGTGCATTAAGTATTGATGGCCTTTCTAATATCTGATAATTTTTTTTTATGGGGTGATAGAAATATTAGTAAACGAAATTTAACTAAAAATTCTTGCTGATTAAAACTTTAATAAAAATATGACGTGGCAGTTTCTGGGTGGAGATTCCAATACAAACAATCTAATGCACGAACACAGAATCAAATCCTGTCTCTCTCTATATATATTTCTTGCAGCTGCCTCTTCTCTTCTCTGGCTTCTCATCCTTATTTTTGAAACTAATCATTTACAACAACAAATTTCTAATTCTACCGTTCAAAGTCCTGGCTTAAGAATCCTCAAGTTCAAACCCCAAATCAAATTCTAGGTTTTTTCGTTTTCTAGTGGGTGAATTGATAATGGAAGAGTTGCCCCTTCCTTCTCTCTTCGATCAAGCTTCAAAAATCCATCTAAAAGCAACAGAATCTGGTTCCAATGATAAGGTATAACATTTTGTCATTAGATTTTTTTTAATCGAAGTTTGTAACTTTTTTGTATTTGATTTTAGGGTTTTTATTGATTGATTTGATTTTGACAGGAACTGGTGAAGAAGGGAATTGAAGCACTGGAGAATTGTGAGGAAATGATTAGTAAATTGGGTTTATTTTCTTCTAATGAGACTAAAGAGGATATTAGCACTACCAATCTCAAGTATATTCTGGTAATGTTTAAATTTGTTGATTTTCTCTCTTTGTTTTAGTTTTTTTTTTTAAAAAAAAGTATGAAACTTTAGAGGTTTCTAATTGATGGGTTGGTTAAAAAACGAGAAAGTTTTCTTTTTCGTGTTAGGTTTGTTGAAATACAAGGGACTCATGGTTGGGTTTTAACACTTGATGGAGTGAAGGAAGCGGTGTTGTTCTAAGTTGATGCAGTGGTTTTAGCTTTGTGTTGTATGATGATTGTTATGTTATGGTGCTATGTGGAATTAAATTGGGTACACAAAATTTGGAACGGTTGTTGGAAATGTTATTTAGCTTAGACAGGAGAAGTCTAAAAATGGTGGTAACTTTTAATGTTGATAGTTTTTATGTTTTATGTAGGTTGGGTGGGTTGAATTAGGAAGGTCTTGAAATGAGCTTCAAAGCTCGAACCTTTTATAACCTAATGGCTTTTTGCTGGTTAACTTCCCTTTTCATTCCCATTCAATTAAATGTCAAATGTAGACTTTGAAGCTTGGGGTTTTTTTTATTTTTTCATTTAATTGACAGCGATGGAAATGATTTTATGGGATCAAATTGGAAATCTACATGTAATTGGCTGTTGCAACTGTTGAATTTATGAACTTTGTAAACTTGTTAGTTTTACATCAGAATGTATTCAGTAAGAAAATTGATTTCTAACTTGATAGCTTATCACAATTGCAGGTTCCACTTTATCTGGCAGAGCTGACTGAAAACATTGCTCAGGATGATAGGATACAAATTTTAAAGGCTTCCCAGGCAAAGTTAAAGGTGACTTCTGTTCATTATCTGAAGTACATAGTCTTAAGCTTGTTTGCCAACATAGCAGCTGCCAGCTGAGCTTCTGGGCATATATTTTTTCCTTAGTACTTAATGTTTTCTGCATGTTTTGAGGTTTTGTTATATATCAGTTGATATTTATAAAGGCAACTTGATCCAGGAATTCCTCTCATTTTGTGAGGCAATGGAACTTGTACCAGAGGAGGAGTTGCAGACATTTTCTCAGGGGACTCCAAATACTTTTGCAGATCGAAGGGCTCTAAAGGTAGCTTCAAGTCTTTGTCAATACTTTCTTACAATCAAAATTACTCTGATGCATCATAGTTTTGTTGAGCATCCTTTGCAACATGGGGCTTTTTTAGCTCCTGCACTCACAACCTCTTCATGTGCCTCTATACAGATTGCCAGATACAGACGCCAAATAGCTGCAGAAGCAAAGCTGGAGAAAATAAAGGAGCAGAAAGTGCGGCGTTTTCATTCAACTAAAGCTGCAGCAGTATCAACTCTGGTTGAGGCCGGGGAGGAAGACCTGCTGGATGATGATGGAGAAGAAGAGCGGGAGGTTAGTTTTTATCCATGCTCTTACAGGATAAGCTGTAAAAGTGACCTGAAGTGCTTTAGCACAGTAGTTTAAATTTTTGTAGTCTATTTTTAACTTCCGCCACTTCAGATTTGGAGTGGCTGAGTGCATAAGGGTTTGACTCAATATAGTTGATGAGAGGAATGTGACTATGGAGTCTTAAAACATATTGTTTTAGCACATTAATCACTTGTAATTGTGCTTTTGAGCAGTTCATTAGTAGTTGTTGAGATAATTTCCTCAGTCCCCTTGGAAACTTGGGCACCAGCCTATTTGTTAGAAGTTCCAAGCCTTTGTAACATTTCTTTGGGATATTAACAGTATAATTAACTCATTGTTTTTATGCTTAAATGGTTGATTCCATGCAGTTGGTGGGAGGGGTGTGCCTGGATAAGTAGCATTGAAAATTAATTTTCCATCATTACCTCATCTGTAGTTGCTTTTTCTAAACTGTTCAATATTGAACCAATTTCCTATCACTCACCAGGGTAATTTTTACACTGACATGTCAATTAGAAGTTCGAGTCTTTCTAAGTTTTCTTTAGAAAAATTAACAGTATAATCAACTCATTATTTTTATGCTTCTCTGGACTATTGGTTTGACAGCCTTGTAACTAGAAATAATGACTTCATCATGTCTCACTATTGTGAGCCATTGCTTTTGATGTTATACTTAGTTGTATCTTGTTTGAGTCTGTGAGCCTAATGCTAGTGTTTTTGTTTGATTTTAAAAATGTAGTTTTGCTTATGCGGTGTATTCTCTAACAGTCCAGTAAACCCATTTTTGCACCAGTGAATTTAACTACTTCATTATAATTATCCTCAGCTCTAAAGAAATACAATAATGCTGATGGTACCAATATTTTAATCATTTTCATTACTAAACGATGATGTTTTATTAGTTATCTCATTTCAAAATTATAGAAATGTTGTTAAATGCAACTAGTCAGATTACTGTGATTTGGAAAAGCTTTCCTGAAATATAATCGCCAAACAAGTGTGTTAGTGAAAGTGTTATTATTCCTAGCATTGTTCAGAGAATAAGATGTAGAGCCTGGTTTTGTATTTCCATTATTGTACACTTTTGTTTCGTGCTAATGCAACTTTCACATTGATAGGTTGCACAAATAAGTTTTTCCCCATGATGAAGAAAGTAGTTTGGCTTCTAGGTGTTCATTTTGTTCCTTTTTTTTTTTCAAACTTGAATAGTAGATGCTTGAAAACTTGACAGAGTTTATGGAGTTAATTGATTGTAGTATGTTTATTAACAGTTCTACATATATTCACAAAACAGAAGCAGCTGTACATGTAATGTGTAGTTTTTTTCTTTCGCAAAGTTGAAGTGTTGCTGAAATCACACTGTTCTTTTTTTGCAGGCTTGGATTATTACCATCTCTTTGGCTATCTGTAAGGTTGGTCCTATATTTCTTTATAGTTTCTGCCATGTTCTACTTGTCTTTCATATATCCATCCCTCACACTGCTGTATTACCATTCTTCAGGCAATCGATCTGCTGGAAATGTTAAAGAAAGAGGAAGAAATGCTTTCAGCTGTAAAGGAAAGACAACTAAAGGTATTAGCACATTTAAATCTGAAGTGGCAGAGTTTTTTGTAGTTGTGTTTTTTGAAGATCTATATGCTGTATCACTGTCCTGTGAGTTTTCATTTTTTGTAAATAGCTGTGATGGAACATATCTGCCAGCAATTATTTTTTTTAGCGCAGAGATCATCCCTCAGAGGATATTTTTATTTTTTCAGTAGGCACTGGATGAACACACTCAGATTTACAGCTCTAGTGATTATTGTAGAGATTTTTCCATGGAAAAGTAGTATGGTGCTAAGGATTTGCACCATTTCATCATTAGGTTGCATTCATTCCATTCTTTTGCATCATCAGGTGGCCATGATTCTTTACTTCTCCATCATCAAATATTAAGGTTTTTCTGACATGAAAGTTAGTGTTCCTAATAGCGTTATTGTGTATTTTATTGTAATCATGGTTAGCAGCACTGTATAATTCAGTCTTTATGCCTACATCCAGCTGTCTGTGATGATGAGTTTATTGCATAAACATGGATGCGGTATTTATCTTGACTTATATTTCAGGGAGGGGAAAAAGCTTTTTCCCAGATGATTCTTGATGAACGTGCCAGGAAAGCTGAAGATTGGCATCGTGATGCTGCAGTAAAAGCAAGGTATACTCAACCGGCACTGCCTATTACATGTGCTACTTTTGCTCAAGATGTTTTAGAAGGGAGAGCAAAGGTTTCAGAAGCACACGATCACAAGCACCTGCCAGTGACATTCGGACCAGCAAGTATTGTGGGTGGAAGCCTATCAAACGAAAGGGAAAGGATGACAGCACAGGTCTTCCAACCTGGCCATAGGTATGTTTCCATGCCCTGATTATTAGCACTTAAATTGGATGCCTGTCATCAAAAGATAGTATTTTTCTTTTGGTCTTGTCGCTTAGGAAGGAGGAGGGAAGACTTCCAACATTGATCCCTTCCTTTCTAATTACTTAAATATTTAAGCATCAAATGGGAATAGTTTGGCCCTTTTGCTTTCATAAGCCTCTTATTCTGATATAATAATTTGAATATTATCTGGGAGGTTGCCAACCATGAGTATAGAAGAAGCTGGGTTGAAGGAGATGGAGATTATGAACAAATGGCAAGAGAGAAACGTGAAATTCATGGAAGAAGCAAGCTCTGCATGGTACAAGGACAATCAGAAATTAAAACCAAGTGAAGAAGAGGATGAAGATGATGATGATGCTGCTGTACAGAAGGCAAGAGCATTTGATGACTGGAAAGATGATCATCCTCGCGGTGCTGGCAATAAGAAGCTCACCCCTTGTGGTTAAATTTGGCAAGTGGTTTCTGTATCGGTAATGTAATCTTTTGAACACAGCTAAAACTCATCCTTTGCACCTCAAATATTGTCCTTACAAATTTTGGATCAGTGTTTTTGTTTTGGTGTTCAGTTGAAAAGTTTACACTGTATTATATTCATCTCGATACAAATGAGAACAACTTGTGTTCACGTAGTTTCTGCCAATCGTGTTGTTCAAAGTGGCTTTTCTTTTGAGTTTATTTCTTGTCTTGGATAATGGGATGGAGGTAGTCCTTGCCCGATTCCAAAATCTAAATCCCCATCTCTGTGACTTGCATGATTTCGAATGCAGAAACCAGTTTGTCACAATAGTGCTGTAAGATATAGTGAAGGTAATACCTATGATTTTTCTGTCACAGTTCATTTGATTCTCTCCTCTTACAATTTGATAGCTCTCAGAAAGGGGGCATTGAATATAGCATATTTTTCAATGGAGAACTGTGGTTAGTAATTAATGTTATGGCATGGTGGTTAGATCACCGGATCTTTGAATTCTTGTTGCCTCTAGGCCTCAAGAAGGCATGGAGAGAGCAGCAAATTTTTCAGATGATTTTCAAATATCTTAGGTGTATTATGACTTGTAGGGTCCCAAAGAGATGGTCATTTCAAAACGATCTTATATAATGATAGATATGGACAAGTAGGTACTGCATTAAGATGATGTTGCTTCTCAAATGCATCTTCAGTTTTTTAAAGTGATTAGATGTCACATTGTATTAAAGTAATATTTTCTTTTGTCCTGCTTTAGTTTCCGTTTATTTATAGAAAAGTTATTTTTAGTTTCCGTTTATTTATAGAAAAGTTATTAAAAAAAAAAAAAAGTATATTTCAAGAAAAATAAATTTTTAAAAAATAAATTATTTTTTAATATTTTATAATATTGTAAAAAATAAACTGGAAAATATTTTTCTATGAATTATAAAAAATAAACTAGAAAATATTTTTCAATATTAAAAAGTTGAATAAAAATAAAATTAAAAAATATATATATAATTTTATAAATGATCTCAAATAAAATAAATAATAATCAAAATAATAAAGATCAAATTTAAAAAAAAATGAAGAAATTAAAATAATAATAATTAATATTTCATCAAGTATTTCAAATAAAATAAGTAACAATAAAAGAATGAGGATTAAATTTGATAGATAAAAAATTTCAATAAAAAAATAATAAGAGAAAATCAAATAACAATTATAAAGATGGGGATCAAAGTTAATATAAAAATTAAAATTTAAAAAATGAAATTGAAAAATAAATATTCAAAACAAAATATATATAGTAATCAAAAGTTTGATGATCAAATTTGATATAATCAGCAAAAAATAACATTTCTAAATTTTTCATAACTTCCGGAAAGGGTTTTCCGTCCAAATTTATCAGAAAAATACTTTCCTGAAAATCAAGCCAAATTTTTCTTTGATCAATTTTTCTAATAGCAAACAAACACAAGAAAGTTTAGAAAGTGATTTTTCGGAAACCACTTTCTGAAAAACAAATACATCTAAAAAGAAAAATATTTTCCTGAAAATTAAGTTAAATTTTTTTTAACTGAAAAATATTTTTCATTGATCAAAAAATATTTTTCATTAACTGGAAAGTGATTTTTATTAATTAGAAAGTGTTTTCTGTTGATCAACTTTTTTAATGGCAAACAAATATAAAAAAATTTAAAAATTAATTTCTCAAAAATTTCTTTTCAAAAAAATTTTAAAAATAATTTCTCAAAAATTTCTTTTAAGAAAATAAACATGTCTTAATCTAATTTGAATTTCAGTAACGTGTTAATAGAATTATTTGAATTTCCTTAACGTCTCTGCAGTTTTATCTTGGCATCAGAGCTGCAAGATGAATTTAATTAGTGAACAACCCATTTTCACCGAAGAAATATCTCAGCACTGGAAAATGATAAAACATGCGTCCCCCAACTATTGCATTTCCAACTTAGAAGCTGGAATGCTTATATTAGAAAATAGAACTCAGCAAAGTCATAAACAACCACCACTTTGATGGACTTGCTGAGGAGAGCTTTTATTAGCTGCTGTATGGATGCTAATTAGGGAAGGAAACCAGCAAAGCGGACAGGAGAATTCAACTCCTTGATATGTATTAGGGTTAACTGACCAAAAACTTGAATGGTTTTATGCCATAGATCTTGACAGAACAGACTCTCAAAATTCACAAAGAAACTTGGAATAGCTTTACGCGCATGGAAGTGTACAATACAGGTGCAGAGACGAGATCCATCTCATTGACTAGGACATGGGAATGGGAATAGGGGACCAGGAATTTTAACCAAGAACTGGCCTAGAGGCATCCCTGTCATTCAATGCGTGGGGTTAGAAAAAGGATGCAATCAACTCAGTTTCTTAGCTACATCTGCAAGAGTTTTGGGCATCTCAGCCATACAGGAAGACATCATGAACAACAGAACAAGCAACATCTAATGAAGTCAAGGATAACAGTAGCTAAATGACCCTGCCATGCATGCTCCCAACAGTTCTATGAAATGCAAAAACTGACAATAATAGAACTGCAAATTGCCTTGGATCTTAATAGAATAGTATAAAAAGCTGGTTCTCTGCAAGCAGTTATTTGTCAGTGTATTTACGAGTTCGTCAGCTAAAATAATGAGAATAAATCCCCTTGTCAAACCAGGGGGCTAATCTGAAATAATAAAGCCTAGCAATGACCAAGGTTTTGTTGATAGTGGCTAAATCAATTGATGAGAGCCAGTACCAGAACGCGGGAAGTAGAAATCACGCGGTTATTATCAAGAAATAATGATAAGAACAGCTTTAATTCCTTGTCTGTGAATATGCCAAAATCCTTTTAAGTTTACAAGGACATTGCAAGAGCTTAAAATGTCTGATGTCAACTTCAATAAGATGTTCATCTCCCATTGCCTTAAAATTGAATGGGAAGCTGCCAAAGTAGCAGCTCGTATTTGACATCTGATTCTCAAAAGCATATTTTTTTCAACTTCAAACATCGATTTCCTTGCATCATGCAGTAAATAAAAACCATGATAGATGGATGACATCGAAAACAGATGGATGGCGAAGAGAATTAGGACGAGAGTTTCGCAAGGCTAGTTTATGGACTTCTTTAATCTATACGTTCGAGAAGTGACAGTAATAGATGGACTCCTTGCATTTTGACAGAAGAAAAACATTGTGGAAGACCGCAACACCCCTTCTAACCTACTCCCAAAGCAAAAAAAAAAAAAAAAAAAAAAAAAAACTCAGGAAGGTAAAGCTCTGGCCTCTTTGTTCAATCCAACATGCATAGCAAAACGAGACACGCAAACTTAGAAATAGCTTGTTCTGTCATTTTGCCGTAAGCAGCCGATAACCATCCATAAATAACATTTAAATGGTAATCTAAAAGATATAAGACAATAAGAGAAAACTTGGCAATGTAAAAAGAACAATGAAAGACGAGAAGAGGAAAATATATTGCAGCCAGATCCAAGAAGTTCCAGTGAAACACAGACATTCTGAAAAAAATAACTTCTGCTCGGGCAACCAAAGAGAGCAACAGAACATCAGCAGAATCATTGACACCTATAAACGAAGGGAAGAAGACAACATCGGAAAAAAGCCTGCACAATTTACATATGTGGCTTGTACATACACACCCCGCCGTTACAAGAAGATGTGCATATAAAACATTGGAGCTCTGTCATTTCTCCAGAAATTGATGGTACAAAGAGTTGAAGAATTTACCAATAGATGCCGCTACGGAACTTGCGAGCCGGTCAATAATAATTATTCTTAGAATCCAATTATATCTTCTTCCCTGTCTTTGATGTAGAAACCTTAACCAGCTCCAATGTTAATAACCACTATACAAGCAGAACACCCCCAATATACTAGCATATCAATAGTATCCCCCTTTGGATTTGAATACCTCAAATTCAACCATCAATGCACTTAAGCCCTCTGCAAACCCACAACCAAACCCCAAACAAAACTGCACAAACAATCAGATCCAATATCAAAACCACCCAAACATGCTTCTTCCAAATCTGTTTAGCCTTTTGCTTGCCATCCCCCATATAAAACCCACCACTCTTTTGCATCATCGTAACCGAAAACTCCCTCTCACCAACACCACTCGCCTTGTTATTATCCAAATCACCACCATGATGATCTCCATTAGCCTCTCCTGGTGATCTCTTCTTTTTCTTCATCAAGACTTTACTTGGCTTCGAAAGCAAAGGTCTAATCACAGCTCCCTTCGCTTTCGTCGAATCCAAGCTCGGATTCCTACTATCCTTTGCTGATTCCTCCATTAAAGCATTCACCAAGTCAGCATCCAACGCCAATATCTGTCTAAACACAAACCGCAATTCACCTTGGAAACACAAGGAACCCATCTTTTCACCATCTTTCACCATCTTAGCCCCCAAAAACTCCTCAAAAGCATCCTTTACACGGTTCAAAAACCATAAAGACTCAGACTTCTGGAGATTCTCATCAAAAATAGCAAAATAGGCAAAAGGGTCATCAATTAAGAAAGTGTAAGTCTTGTTGCGGGTTGTATGGGAAAACATGGAATGGTTAGGTGGGGTTTCCTCTATGCATCTTTGACCAATGATTTCAATTCCTGATTCTTTTGATGATGAGAACTCAGCAAGAACTGTAGGTCCTTTAGCATTGCAAGCATAGAAAACATGATTTGGATTGGAAATCATTGAAGGGTTTTTGGTTTGTTGATCTTTAGAAAAAAAGAAAAGAAAAGGAAGGATCTTTTTAAGAGGAAGGAATTGAATTGAAGAAAAAAGAGGAGTTTTGCATTGCAAAGTTGAAAACTTTGTATTTTTCTCTCTCTAAAGGACTTCTCTCCTTTAGGAATCTCTAAAAAATTATCTCTCTCTCATTTTTTGGAGATTTGGAATTTTGTTAGCCTGTTTGCTTTGATTGTTTTTCCTTTCTCTCTCTAGGGTTTGGAAATGGAGAAGAAAAGAAGAGAATTGAAATCATTGATATGTACAAGAAATAGAATGGCTGCTGTCTTCGTTAAACTTTCCCTGTCTGAATTTTTCAATTACATAAATACCCTTTCATCTCTTTATTTGGATGTAGCAATTTTGTGACTTGTTCCTTTCATTTGCATCATCTTCGACTTGATGGAATATATATATATATATATATATAAAACCCTTATTCTTTAATAAAGTCCTTCACAAGCCCATGGAAATAAAACCTTTGGATGAAATCCGGTTCACGAGTTAATTAAATTAATTCTAGTTAATTTTAATTAATTAAAATAATTATTTTAATTTTAAAAAAATAAAAATAATATCATAATAAAAATAAATTAATATAAATTTTGTTAGAGCTTCAAATTGACGGATCAAATTAATTCTTCTTTATTTTTTTAAATTTTACTCGAGTCAAGTTTTAGATTAATTTTATTATATCAAATTTAATAATTTTAATAATTTTAATTTTTAAAAAATAAAAATCATATAATTATAAAGAGAAATTAATCTAGATTTTAATAATCACACAACATCATTTCCTTTTTAATTTTTTAAAATTGTACTCAAGTAAAGTCCCAAATTGTTCTTATTGAATCGAATTCAATAACCATGCACATGCATCTTTCTTTTAAGCAATGACCAAAATGAAGAAAAAAAGAGGACCTTGACATTGCTTTTACAAAATATGTTTGGCTTTTCGTTATTCATGCAACCTTCTCTTTTTTCTTTAACGAAAAGGAATTCGAGCTAATGATTATTTTTTAGTGTAGATAAGATCAATTTCAAACAAGGATAACAACATTTATTGACTTGGTTGATAGTCCACAGGTATTTTTTTAAAAAAAACTTAGAATTTTTTACATATTCATGTAAGGTGAGACTTGAAATATGATGTCATAATTTTCCACCTCTTGATAAATTAGTAATTCCTAGTTTTGATCATAGAAATTGTGGTTTGTTAATGGTTAAGTATATATGTGATGCTATCCTAGTTTTGGCTTTTTTAAATTTTTTAAAATAGTTTTTTTACATGAAAAAATATAAAAAATAATTATTTTTTATGTTTGTTGATGATTTTAATATGATGGTATAAGAAGAATTTTAAAATTACATTTTTAAAAAATATTTGACACCATCCATGAAAGAGCATAAAATGGTGTCATAGTGATCACCAAATGAGTAGATGGAGCAAACTAGAGAGAGGCTCTTATGTCTTTTGATGGGAATCTGAATTTTCTTTTGGATTCTTTCTTGGAAGTCTCCAATTTTCTCGAAAAAATATTAAAAAAAAAAAAAGAAAGAGGAAGATTATACTTTTATGTACACATAAAAAAGTGCCTTGAGAGAAATTTCACTCAATTTCTAGAAGAAAATACATGTTTTCATAGAATTTTCAGAAGACCACTTTATTCTTTTCTTGCAGACAAGCAGAAGGTTAAGAAGAGAGAGAGAGAGAGAGAGAGAGAGCAGACACTCTTGTTATGGTGAGATGCAACAGAGCATGCAATTTACTTTTATGGTAATATTCCTTTTGTTGTCCGTTTAGGCAAATCTTTGTAAAAATTAAGAACACACACAGAGCTAAAAACTTATTAAGATATATCATCAAATCTCTTGTAACAATTCAAGAGATGACTGATTTATTATGTAATAATATGTTTGGTTTATTTTTTATGTATGTAACATGTATTATAAATACGAGTTATTTGTAATTTTTTCTTCAAGAAAAAACCAATGTTATTATAATATTATTTTTTTGGTTGATGTGATTGTGGTTTGGTATAATGGTTTTCTATCTTTTATCTAATTATGGAAAAAAAGATTGCTTTGTTAGTTAAATAATTTATGTTTTTTTGTATTAATCTTGTATATAATTACATCTCAAATATTGATTTTGTAGAAGTTAAAATAATATTTTTTTTATGCATGGAGACCTATTTTTTATATGCAAAAATCTATTTTATAGCAGCTTAAATAAAAAAATTAAAGCAATATCTTTTTCAATAAATTTTTTTAAAAGAAAAGAACATCGTCTCAGATATAAAGATTTTTTCTTTAAAAAAATTGACACACCATCATAATAGATTAAAAAAAAAAATTCTTGAAAATTGACTTAGTTGAGTTTAGTTAAGTCTCACAAACATCTAATCAAGTTAATTAGGTTGTAACTTATTGGATCACTTAAAATAGATCAAGTTAACTTTTTAAATGGGTTAAAAGCAAATCTAGCTTAATTCAATTTCTATATTAACATAATATTTAATTAATTCATTGACTAGTTAGGTTTGATTATAATTTTGAAATTTGGCTTAGTGGGTCAATTCAGAAATGAAACCGGGTTGAATTCTAAAAAAATAGAAAAAGTCATAATTTAGAAGGACCTAAAAATATTCGGTTGTAGTTCGTTAATTATTTTTTTGTTTCTTCACCAAAACAACATCATTTTAATTTATATATAAAAAATATAATTAATCAAAATAACTCAATTATGCAGAAAAAACCTATAATCCAAGTTTTAAAGTAAAGTCGAGGTCAATAACTACAATTCTATCATTTTATTGTAGCCTCCCTCACCCTTTTTTCACAGCAATGTAGAGATGCAATCACATGTAAAGTCTCAATCGCTAAATTCAGCATCCAATCGCAATGGCTAAATTCAGCATCCAATCGCAATAACAATAATAATAATAATAATAATAATAAATAGAATTCTTGAAGGTGACGTTCAAACTTGACAGATTCCCATTGCTCTTCAACCCCCAAATTATAATTTTTTTGAACTGACATGTCAATTTCTTGATCAAGGGCTGAAGAACTTGATGGCTTTCACAGCCTACGGATAAGATGCCAGATAGGCTATGTGTAGAGGAATTGTTCGTGCAGTGACCTGGTCAATGATTGAAAGCTAGTTCTGTTCGTCCCCTTTAATTCTCCCATTAATTGGTTATTGTTTTTGTAGCATTTTCTCCTTTTTTTGGCGCAAATTCCTCGTCTCATCTACTGTTTTGGAAGAAATTAAATTTTTTTTTATCAGATGAAGAAGAAGAAGAAGAAGAAGAAGAGTTACTAATCATTCACCTCATCGGAAATGGGAATTTGATTTCATTACAAAGCTTGGCAGAAGAAAATCTCATTGCCTGAGTAGTAAGTTCGCCACCGGAATATCGAAAGTAAGTCCTCGTAATTTTTCTAAAAAAAAATTAAATATGAAGAGAGAAAAAAAATTATTCAACTAGGGTAAGAATATCACTTTCGATAGTTCTACATTTAACTTTTTATTTTCATCGAGTACTATAAAATTTTTATTAAGAAAGAAAGAATAAATGATAATTAAGTAAATAGTACCTTTTATTTTTATTTTCAGGTTTGACTTCTTTATTAAATTTTTTTTATTAATTGAAATAATTTTTTTGTGTGTGAGTGGTAGATAGAAATTAAGATAAATAGTGCACCACCATATCCGCTCAATGGTCATTGTTAAAAAAAAAAGAGAAAAGAATAGAAAAAGAAAATTTACACCAAAAAATCCATTTAATACAATAATTAAAAAATAAAACAGGTGGATCAACACGGATTGAACATTGTCAATCCAATACAAAGTAAATATACAATATTTTTTTATTTTAAAAGGAAATCAAATCAAACTTGATGAAATCGACTACATTATATTATATATGTAGACCTGTTAGGTCAATCAGACATGAAAACATGATCAAAAGAAAAGATAAGAATAATCATCATAACATATTTTGAGAATCCCGAAGAAGAAATCCAAGATTTTCCTCATTTCCTAAGAGATACATGCAAAACACAAGGCAATGCAGGTGCCTCCTTGCCTTGCTACATTCGAGAATACGACAGCTAGGGATGAACTGTGCTTGTTATTGCCTGGTCGGTCAGCAACATAAAGCTAGTCACTCGAGACTATAGATCGCCCTCTCCTCCCAGTAGCCAACTCAAAGTAAAACTGATAAACAATGCTTGTGACAAGAGGGAGGGAAAAAAAACCCTAAAGTCAACAGCCTGGCCTGTTTAATATTACATCTGGCAGATCCAGACTGCAGGCAGCGAATGCCATGTGACAGGGTTCTTTTCTGATGGTTCCAAGAAACAGTTAGCAGCACCTGAAACATAATTTATAGCTGGTTTAAGATGTTATTTGCCTATGAAAAAACGATCTATATCAGTTCCCGTTTTTATCAGAATGTACATTACAACAAGCTGTGACCTGTGCAGAACTTAACTATTTGTCAATGGGGTGCACATGCAGAATAAAATATAATCACTCGAGAAAGAATAACCATAAAAATAACTACCCACACATAGCATGTGGTACAAAAAAGCTGCTTCCGGGGCATCATGGGTTGATATGTTCATGTTTCGATGGGTGCCGGGTTGATTTCTTCATGAAAATGGCGTTTCTGGTCTCTTTTTCATATGTCCTTTGATGTTTCTCTTATGTACCCTCAATTAATATACGGTGGATCGATGAATGCCCACTCGAAAACCTGTTCATATTGAACAGCAGCGTTCTCCCATGTGGAGTCCCTCACCATACCTCTCTTCATTATTCCTTCCCAAGACGATTTATGATCTCGGTATGTCATGATAGCAACTCTTAATGCCTGTCAAGAATTGGCCGCGCATTGTCAGAGACAGACAATTAGAGAGAGGAAAATTTTGTTTCATCATTGTGACTAGATGAGGTTCCACAGAATGAATAGAATGGACAAGTTAACAAGAGGAAGCCCTTATAAATCTACTGAACACAACCATGCAGGCAAATTTTCCCACCCTCAAGTTCCAAAAGAATATGATTATCACCATCTGTCATAGACCAGACCTTGTTCAATGGACAACAGAAAACAAAGCATGGCAGGTGGTTTTAACTTGGGAAATTAACAGATCACTAAAGCGGTGATTTCAGTTGAACTCTTTGAGGAAAAGAAACATACAGGTATGGATTAAAGAGCTATGCAAGTATAATAAAATCAACTTCCACATCCAAAAAATGTTAAATTAAATTAACTTACCGCCAACATGCTTTCTTTTGATAGCGGAGAAAAAATCCACCTGTCAACATAACACAACTTCTGTTTAAGTTGGACAAGATTCAGGGAAATGAAGAATTAAATTCATGTAGATAATTGCAGTACTTGTTTTCTTCAAAGAATGATGCTATTTACACCATGAGAGAACAGAAGCTATAGCACAAAATAATCTTTGTTCATTTACTCTCCCAATTAAAACAGATACATGCGTCTTACTTTCCTAGTTTCACATAATATTCACAACTTTCTAAAGCCTGCTGTAACATTTTACCTTTTCCCCGGGTGCAGAAACACATGCATATGTAGGTAGTTTATGAAACAAAAAGTTATGCTAATTCTAAGTTCTAAGTTCATAAACTGATGCATGAAAATGTAGAAAATTGCCAACCTCTAATTTCTAACAATGGAAGAAATGAGTGAAAAACAGACACATGAGCAATTAGACATAAACATCAGTTTATTTTTAGGACGCATCACTAAAATTTAACATTTTAAAGTATGCTGAAAATATAAAGGAATGGGGCAGAAGGACCCTTGGAGAGAGAGAGAAGATGGTAAAAATCTTGAAGACAGATGGAAATTTCTTCCCTAATTTGAAAAGAAAAATAGTACACCTATTGAACTATTTCAAAACCCCACTTGCAGCTGAAATTCAAGTTAAGCCACAAAACTTGGGGATGATCAGTAAAAGTAGGTTAATCCAATTGAACAGTGCTTGGAAAATGAAGTCTTTGTACATGTATTCTTGTAGAAATCATGTCAATTGCCAGTTTTAATTAGCCTTCGGTTCCTGAAAATATAAGAGTTTCTCCACAAAGGGCAATTGTTTCTGGGTATAGGTTTGAGGGATCAAATCAGAACCTGATTGAAACAAATTGCAATTCTGAATCCATGAATTACAGAATAGTTTTCTTTTTCCCTGGCCTTTTTCCTTCCTTATCTATGGGGTAAGAAAGGACAAACTCTGACTACTGAGAATTGCAACTAAGAACTTCCAGGAAAACCATGCAGTGCAAGAGTATTAAGGACAAGCACATACCCGGTGCCTTCACCTAGACCTCCTTTAGAATAAGGATCGAAAGCCTGTACTGTATCCTGATATACACAAAGTGCAAGCCATTTAGTACAAGCTCAAAAAAAGGACAACTGATACAGAATTCTTTTCAGGTTTTCACTCACTCTGAGCCCTCCAGTGCCATGAACAACTGGTACAGTTCCATATCTCATTGCGTACAATTGATTTAGCCCACAGGGTTCAAATCTCGAGGGCATCAATAGTATGTCGGCACTGTTTATTCCAGACAGGAATTAGTGTCGTTGATATTTTGAGCAATATGTAAAACTTTATGGGAAAGAAGGATTACCCAGCTGTTATCTTGTGAGAAATTGGAATGTTAAATCCAACCCAACCTCTAAACTTATCTTTGTAGGTTGACTCTGTTGCTCTCATCCAGTCCTCATACAAAGGATCCCCAGACCCAAGCATCACCTGACACATACCGTACATCTTTAGTACTTGTAAAGGAAAACGCACTCCTTGGCTAAACACCAAACTCGTTTCTATTTGACGCTGAAGAACTCTTAAAAACAAATTAACAATGCTATCGCGCACCTCTAATGAGGTTTAAGAGAGCCTTTATTCTCCCTTTAATTCAAAAAAAAGGCATGTCAGTTTTAAAACCTAGAAGAATTAGAAGATATGACTAGAGTTTGAGCGCATTTCAGGTCTGAAATTCAAGCTAAATATAATTCCTATATGCCTTTTGAGTTTGAAATGAAATTTATGCAAGGAAAAAAAGAAGACAACAGCCAGTAGAGAGATAGCAATGCTGCATTCAAGGGATGAGACAAAAATGGAATAAATGAAAATCTGACATACGAATTGAACATCATCTTCCAAAAGCTCTGGAGTTGCCCAGCGGATCAGGTCGATTCCTTTTTGATAGTCTAGCCTCCCAATGAATCCAATCTACAAAATCCAACTCCAATTAGTAACAGTAGAGGAGTTTCTATTTTTGTTACATAACAGTGCATGAGGAAAAAATACCATACCATTGGACAATCAGGCTTAATAGGAAGACCTAATTCCTTCTGTAAAGCAATCTTACACTGAACCTGCAACTTGTAAAGTAGCAGGTAAGGAAACAATGTTCCAAAACAGCTGATTGTGGAAATGTGACATCACTACCTTCCCAGAAAGATCATCCACAGAGTAATTGGAAGCAATGTGCTTGTCTGATGATGGGTTCCATTCATAAATATCAATGCCATTCGTGATCCCTGGTGAAAAAATTGTGTTACCAAATTCATGCACGAAAAGCATTAGAGTACTAAAATGTATTAATTGACTGATTCAGAACTTATTCACAACAAAGTAACCTTGGGAAACATTTTTAGTAAATATACCATTCAAAACACTCCTTCGGCTGCTTAATAGCTCATGCAGACCATATCCACCTTCAACAGTTGTTATTTCCCAGGCATAACCCTGCACTAAACAAACCAACATTACTATTTTAAAGGAGAGAGAAAATCAGAAGATGACCATGACTACCATAGAAGTGACCTGTTCAATGAT
This sequence comes from Populus euphratica, assembly GCF_000495115.2. Classification (NCBI taxonomy): domain Eukaryota; kingdom Viridiplantae; phylum Streptophyta; class Magnoliopsida; order Malpighiales; family Salicaceae; genus Populus; species Populus euphratica. The sequence continues at coordinate 144,600 of NW_011499981.1, read as the reverse complement.
TTCAACATTTAAAAATTTAGTTATTCCAAAAGCAAAGCCCATCAGACAAATGATTATAGCTACAAATGATGGCAAAGGATAAATTAGCATCATAGACCTTGCTAACAGTGAGTATCCGATCAACTGTGACAATTGCACCCTTTAGCAGATTAACAGCTTCACCAGTGTCAAGAGCATGAGTCCTTGCCCAAGTAGGGAACACCCATCCCAAGGCCCCATACCACTCTGAAGGCAACCCCAAATTTGTGTAAGTTACTGCAGGTTCCACTCCCTAACATGCAGATGAATTTGTTGAATTAGTGTAAAAACCTTCCTCCTCATTGTATAGAAAGAACTCATCACGAAGAAGCCCAAGAGGCAGAATAACACGCATGCTCAGTATCACTTCAAAACATCAAAGGAGCACCTACCTGATGTGCAAGGTTATGTATCACAAGGATAGTTCGTGCATCCTTATAAACTCCATAGGGACGATATTTCGAAGCCAAAAGCCTGAACACATATAACGATCAAAATCCAGTTAACATTTCTGCAATTAAAAACTGAACTCACAACAAATGTTAAATAAAATTTCCTACAGTCCCAAGAAAAAGAAAAAATAAAAGAAAATACAAAAACCCAATTGGGAACATCTATAACTTGCAGGGGTTGGAGTTGGAAGTTTTGAAAGAGATGAGAAAATGACAGGAGATAATTTGCCAATGAATTAATGTGCAATATACATTTTAAACGTAATGATAAACAGCAGGATCACTTACACTGGAACCAAACCAGCGTGCCAATCATTAACAAGGAACAGACATTTCTCTCCATAGGTGTACCCTCCAAGTGGAAGCACCAATGGAGCTTCACATGCTGCATGGCAAAGTAATGCGAACCGAAACTGTAAAACCAAATAAGAACAAAGCTTGTCATTGTTTGTGAATCCAGAGCCCAAAAGATAATCAATATCACCCAATAGCTGGAACAATCATGAAGCTACCTGATTATCACCAAAAGCACCTTGGCTATCACCATATGGGTTTCCAGGTCTGTGGTATGAGGGATGGTCCAAAAACACCTAAAGTGAAGATGTGTAAGATTCATCGTTATCACAGAAGTTTTACAAAATGAAGTTTAGAATTGAATAAGAGCGAACAAGAAAAACTTCACAAAATGAAGTTTCTCCTGTTTTACATAATTTTCAGAGAGAGATTTTGCATATTTGTGCACAAATATCAAACAGTCCACAAATTTACAATCGAGAAGGAGCTGAAAATTCTTACCCAGTCAACACCTTCCCTGTACTCATGGAAGAAAGCAACCTCTTGTTCCCCTCCAAAGCAATATACCTTTATATGACAATCCAACTCTGAAGCACCAGCAAAATTCTTATCTGCCAGACCACCATGCAGGTATCTAGGAGAGACAACCATCACTCGATGTCCACGAGCAGCTAGCACTATAGGCAAAGAACCGCACACATCTCCTAATCCTCCAGTCTTTGAATATGGTGCTGCTTCAGAGGTAACAAAAACAATATTGTAAGTTACTCTGGTTTGAACTTTCTCTGCTCCTTCTATGTCAGCTTCTTCTGTTCCACCAGTAGTTGCATCTTCATGAGACTCTAAAACCCCACCATCACCTGCAGTTCAATTTTTACACATCTTGCAATAAGCTATAGGAGAGGTCTTCAGCATACAAAATTATAATCCAGAAAAAGAAATAGTATTTGGAAGGCCCAAAGAATGGCTTTATATGAAAAGTAGACTTTGGAACAAAATGGAAAAGAAAAAAGGGCGTTCGATATTGGAAAGTTACTAATTTGGAGTTCCATCTCCTCCGAGTTTAGTACGAAATGGAAAAAATCACAGACAGCTCAAAATACATTAGTGATAGCCAAGTATAATGTTCAGCTCCTATTTCCTAATGAAATTGTGCACAATTGAGCACACACGCGTGAGAATTTCAAAAGACCGGAGAATTTTGTCATGACTCTTGCAATTCTAGAAAACAAACGAAACCATTGTTATTATTTTTTATGAAATTTCTGCCATATATTCACATACCAAAAATGCCAGTGTGTTAATTTTAAATAAATAAAAAATGCAAGGAAATGATATGCTGGAAAACCACAAGAACCAAATCAATTAGATCAGTTTCACAAAGTCTTGAATATGACAGCATCTAATTGCTGTTGGCAACTCAATTTTCTCATCAAATCTGATCATAAGAGTTTCCCTAACAATCAAGCGACTTGCTACTTTACTCGATCCTTGCTTCAGTAACTACAACCATACATTCGTATAAAATTTTAATAACAAAAAGGCAAAAAAGAAGAAGAAGAAGAAGCAAGAGCAATCGTTAAAGAGATATTAGGATATGGAATGATCGATAACTTATTATAATAATCAATAAAGGACACCAAAAGCAAAATAAAGAACTAAGCATAAACCCTCAAAATACATAAAGAAACACTGTAAAGAAAAAAATCCAAAATTTAAAGATCCCACAATCCAAAAAACTAAAAACCATAAAAATTGAGTTGTGACAAGATTCTGTAAAATAAATATCCATACCAGAAGGAGGAATCAAGTTAAAACCAATAACGGAACCAGAAGAATCCCTTTCAGGACCTAAAATAAGACCACCACGCTTCTCTTCTTTCTCATTTTCAACAGCAAAGTTTCCATCTTTTGAATTACCCACCTCACTTCTCCCTGATCTTGCAATCACCAAGTTTCCATATTTATACCTCTCCCTTACAAAACAACCAAAACCCAGTTGAGCCCTTGGCCTCGAACCAACCCTGGTAGTATCTAATCTAGTAAATGCTTGGCATGTCGATACTCCTCCATTGCCAACAATGCAAAGAGACTCCATCAAAAAATGAAGCCAACGAGGGAGAGGAGGATTACCAAGATCAGATTTTTAAAGAGTGGAGGAGAGAAAGGGTGTGCAAGTGGTTAAAACGGCAAGTAAAATCTCTGAATAAAGTCATAAAGCGTCACACTTCGATACCAAGAGAAGGTATCATGCAGTGTTAGATTTTTTAGATTCTGAGAGAGAGAGAGAGAGGGTGGGGAGGGATTAGATGTCCTGAAAAAGCGAGAAACCCGAAAATGGATCCTGCATTTATTTAAAAATGGAAATTCAAGAGCTTGCCACGTTTACAAACGCCACACGTGGAGTTCTTGCATGGGTTGGACAGAGTGAGAGTAAGATGATGCGGTGGACGCGGGTGTTGAGTAGGATAATGGGGGCGCCCTTTATGTCATACGTGGGACCCATTAAGTAGTGTATTTATGTCATACGTGGGACCCATTAAGTAGTGTAGTCCACAGTTCTGTAAAATGTGGCAGCGTCTGATGCTACGCTAGGATTCGATTATATTTGATGGATTGTTCCGAAAATTTACTATTCAAAAATTAATTTAGTGAAATTAATTTAAGAACGTACTTTGTAATGTTTTTTTAATATTTTTTTAACTGGAAAATAAATCAAATTATATTTTTTTTATAATATTAGCAAGTTAAAATCACTAAAAAAATTTTATAAATATTAATTTAATATATTTTAAATATTAAAATTATCACAATAAAAAATAATATTTAAATATTTTTTTTTATTAAATGGAGCAATATATTAATCTAGTAAACTCAATTCAAAATCATTGGCATGACATAAATTTACTAAAATATTTTAAGGCATTATTTGGAAATGTAATGGGATGCTGTTTTTTTTTATTTCTTGAATTTTTTTTGAGAATTTTTAAATTAATATTTTTTATTTTTTTGCTATGTTAATATTAAAAAATAAAAAATAAAAATATATCTCTTATATATATTTTTTAAAAATACTTTTAAAAGTAACACAACACCCAAATTGAATATCGTGATATAGCCACGTAAGTATAAGAGAAATGCGGCAGTATTTTATTGGTGGAATGTGGCTGGGGAGGATTTTTTTTGTGATGTATACAATTTTAGTGGGACCAATTATTGTGTGGGTCCCAAAGAGACGTGGCAGGGTCTAAGGAGAAAAGTATAGAGGCAGGTGTGAACGTGGCAGTCATTGGAGGAGTCAGGGTTCTGAGGTCTGGAAGTAACGAATTTCCATAAAAAGGAAAAGTTTAAAACTCTGAAGAAATTTCTAAAACGCAGTCGCTTTAGATGTTTAACTGAATTTCAAAGGCATGTACAAATCCCGATGATGTATCCTTCCCGAGATGGACGTACTCTGCACGTGAAAAGGTTAAATTGTAATATAATTATAACTATCCAAGACAAAATGTTAAATGTCTTGCATAATCTGAGTTAATTTACAAATTATTAAATTTTTATTATTCTTTTTTTATTTTTTATAGATTCTTTGAATTAATCTAATAGGATTTAAACAGAATTTAACAATCATTCTTCTAGTAAACCAAATTTAATCCTATCGATTATATTTTCTTATCTAATTGAAATCTAATACAAATTTAAAAAATACAAGCTTAAAAATTAATTTAAAACACAAAATTAAATTGAATTTTTTTCCTCTCAACTCCAATATATATATATATATATTGATAATTTTTTATCATTTTAATTTAATGAATTTTTCTCACCTATAGTTTTCAGACCTGGCCCGGTTCAAGACTCGGGTTACCAGTTTTAATCGTGTCTCGAATCACTCGGGTTGATTTTTTTAAATCAAAACATTTTAAATATATTTACATGCTCTTAGTTTATAATAATATGCTATGCTGGAAAATGATAAATAAATTTGTTATCTCGTTTTGATGTTATATTTATGAGAATTTTAAAAATAATGAGAAGTGTTCTGATGTATTTGAAAAGGGGATGTTTTGAATTTGGACATGGAGATTATTGATGGTGTTCTAAGATTGCAAATAAATAATATTTAAGTTAATTTACTAGTGTATTTTTTCTCATGATAAGTTTATGGTTAAATTTTAGTTTTTTAATTAATTATATTGTAAAAATTATATGTTTTTAATTTAAAGTATTATTTTTAAAATAGACATTTATTTAAGAGTATAATAATCCTAAATAAGATAGAAAACAATCCTTAAATATTTTTTACAGCAATAGAATTGTAAGGCTGCCAATTTAATTATATTAAATAAAAGATGAAATTACTCATAAGATGATGATCAAGCATCTAAAATCAATATTTAAAACTGGATTTATTTTAAACTTAGACCCAAATTAACTATTGTTCTGCATTTATGAGAATTCTAGTAGCTTAATTTTTTTAAAAAGCAAAAAAAACACAATTACCTTGCTCGATTAAAAAATAATTAATCTATAAAAATTGAAAGAGGAAAAATATAAAACATATTGTAGGAGAAATCAGTAAATTTATTGTTTCAACCCATAGTAATTGATTCAAGTAAATATTCTAAAGTTATATTAATATTTCAAATTTGTAATTCATGAAATTAAAAACATGAGTATAATTAAGAATTTTAATTATCAACAAATTTTGTATTAAATGATAAAATTAAAAAAAATCTAAATTAAAAACCTAACCAAAGCAAAAGAAATGAGCATGTAAGGGGAAAAAAATTAAGGGGTGAAATTGAAAAATAAATAAATTCAAAAACTGTATTAAATAAAAATAAAATAAAATAAATGGAGATTAAATCTAATATACTAAGAACTTAAAGAAAATTGAAAACATAACAAAATTTAATATATGATTTCAAAAAAAATAAAATAATAAACAAAATCAAAAGAAAAAATAATTTGAAATGATGGTATGAAAATGTGAAGGGTCATGCCTAGATTTATACAGGGAAAGAAAAGGAGAAAAAAGAGATATTAAGGATACTTTGAAGATATAAAATTTATACGTGTTATGAAAGGAAACAGAGGAGACTGAGATGAATAGAATAGTATGATAAAATAATATTTTTTATTATCAATGTTAATATTTTTCTCGTATTTTTTTAAGATTTTTAAAAATATTATATTGTCTCTACAATCTAAAAAGTATAGACTCATTACACTATAAAAAAAACATGAAACACAAAAAAAAAAAAGTTAGATCATAGTTAAACGATCATTTACTATTAAGAGTAATAAAGTAATTTTATGGTATAAAATTATTAAAAAAAATGAGATATTCCTTAATAATTATAAAATAACAAATGAACCAAATAAAAAGAATGTTTAACACCTTTATTTATTATGAATAAAAATATATATACAGTCTTTTTCCACGTTTTTAACAGATGATGGTAGCAATTTCCCTCCCTTCCTCCCATGTAAAATTCATGTCCCCAAGATTCAATACAAAAGTCCCTCCCATATTTTACAAGTACCATAGTACAATCTCTGAACTCCCTTTAACTCTTTCCCTCTAGCAGTCACTGCTGAGTTGTACCTTTCCCTCTAGCAGTCACTGCTGAGTTGTTGTCTTCGAACAAGGACACGTGGATACATGGCTGTTCCCACTACCACCTGCAATTCGGAGGTATTCCCATGAAAAAGGGTGGGGTTGGATGGACTTGCTATATATCTGTATACACACACACAAGAGTCCGTGACACTATGTATAAAAAATCAAATATTTAACCCAATACCACTACACAGCCTCAAGGACTGGAGTTTTATGACATCATTAACAAAAACATCAAACGATAATCCACAATAAATACTGTATAAACACACCATAACACATAGTTCATATCACTCATCAACCGAAATCATTCCTCCATCCATGACCATCAAGAGGAGGCACCCTCCAACCACCACCGCCGCCACCATTGAAATCAGGGCTGTACCCGCCAGCATGTCTTTTAGAAACGAGACGCATCCCGTTATGTTTTGGGCTTGGGCTCCTTGTAGCCTGGTAGGTTGTGCCGCCACCTGAACTAGAAGAATCACAACCTGAACCAGCAATGCTTGGTCCTTTCTTAGTGAATGGATTCCGCTGAGGTGTAGCTGGGGCATATTGTTGCTTGGTCGAGCCTTGACCACGCACTTTTGCCTTCGCGGATTGGGTTGGAGCCATGTAGCTAGGTACATTGCTCGAACTCAGTTGTCGTTGGTGTCGATTCGAAGACAGATTGGTATCTAGTATGCCCATGTTAGAGTTGCTCGTGCCTGTTGGGGTGACCATGTCCATCTCCACTGTCTTATCGGACATGTCATCGGTCGTGGCTGTGGCAGTGGTTGTGTTTAATGTCACATAGGAGCCTTCATTTGGACCCAATTGACGCACATTATATGGCTGTGCTGACATCCATCCCTCAAGCCAATTCCAGCCCCATGGAGCCTTCTCACTTCCATCCACAAAATGTCCTGTTTCTTTACCATTTGGACTATTTTGGGAGAGTAATTGCTGCTGCTGCTGCTGCTGCTGCTGCAATGCAAAACCAATTGCAAACAAGTCATTGAATTTTTTGTTTCTCAAATTGTCAAGAAAATGTTGAAAAAGGAGCCAAATTTTAGCCAGGGCTAATTACAACGGAACACATGCATTACACATACCTCGTAGGCATAAGCATAAGCAAGGGCTCTTTCCCTCTTCACGACAGCATCATGTTTCTTTGAAGCATTTTCCTTGAATATTTTACCTGGACTTCGATTCCTACTATCCCATTTATAACTCTTCAATGGACTCTTAGGATTCATAATTTCTTCAACCACCGATAGTCGTCGTTCATCTTCTTCCTCGGCCTTCATTTGAAGCTTCTCATGAGTTAACTGAAGCCTTCTTGCTCTTACTCTTGCTTGCACTCGAACAAGTGCTTGCATACATCTCATTGTCATTTGTGCTTGCTTTCGTACATTATGGCCCCTAACTAGTGCTTGAAGCCTCACCAATCCCTTCAAGGCACGTAAGGCACGCCGAGCCTGCAAAATATACATGGCCAATTAACTCGTAAAACAAAAATAATTACACAAACATATTGTAAGATGAGTTTTAATATCATCATCATCTTTGAGCTCTCGTCGGACCAATAGGATATATATAATCGTAGGATTCAAAGTACCAGCTAATTAGACTGTTTTGAAACGAGAGTTAACTTATTGATTAACCATATTATTTCAATCTAATTAAAGTGAAATGAAGAGAGGGATTACAAGGTAGCCCCTATAGTATGATTGAATGAGGATGGCAGCTCTTTCTTCCTTAGAGTATCGACCATAACCGGCTAAGCGAACAACGTTAGCTGCCGCTTGAGCAGCTGCAGCAGCAGTTGCTACTGCCACAGCAATGACATGGTTTCTATCTTCAGTCACTGGACTTGATGCATTGCTCTCATCATTTGTAACATCAGGAGAACTTTCAGCAGGAAAATGCTCAAATGAAACAACTTCTGGGGCCTCATGTTGCCATTTCTCTACATTCTCTTTCTGAAATACATATCATGCCAGCCATCATTTACATCGATGTCAAATTTGTGCTCAATTATCATAAAATCATGAGCTAGCTAGCATATAACTAATAAGATTAGTTAAGATTAATTAATTTCAGGCACAACAAAAATTTCATTTTCAACAAAGAAACTAATAACGCAGCACAACAAGAGGGTCTAGCAAGGCCGTGCACATGTGGGTGGAGATGGATGGAAGGACATCATCGGTGGCATGATAACGATAATTCATGAAAGATTGCAACATTTTATGGTCCCATTTTTGCTCCCTTCAGTTCATGGTCCTAGATACAGTACCAAAGGGGGAGGTCTTCGTTTAATATGGCCCTAGTACTAGCTGAACATAACTCATATAGCGCAAATATTCATCGCCTTTTGACAACAAATGATGAGTCGAGAAAGATTGCTCACGTGTCTAGGACTCTCTTAATATGTATCTAGGACTCTCTTAATTATTTGCTAATTAATTAGGAGATGGTTTGATACCTTACAAATTATATTCTAATGAACAAAGTGTACTAGGGAAAATTAAAAATCAATTATAATAAATAAAACTCGTGCGAATTTTGAAGTTGAGTTTGAACACACACTAATGAATATTTAACTAAGGAATAATAGAAAAACGTATGATGAAAATTTTGAAGGAAGGCTACCAGATTAGATCGCAAAGTTTATAGTTCAATTAGGTGTACCAAATGGTCGTATAAAACAAGTCTTAATAATAATTAACTTTGCTCATTACTTAAGCATACACAGAAAAAAAAACCACATAATATTCCAAAGAAGCAAGTAAATACATTATGATTAAAAAAATACATATATGACTACCTTTTTCTCTATTGGTAATTCCTTGGGAGATGATTTGAACACCTTCTTCACAGATGCAAACCACCCACTTCCTTTCTTCCCCATTTCCGATTACACAGATGATCAGCTTCATGTCGGTCAATCGTTCAAATTTTCAGCACCCAAAAAGAAGAACACAAGAACAGCATAAGAACACAAGCAAATTAATTGCGTACGTAATTATTAGGACCAAAAGAGGAGTCTTTCCCTTGAACCAAGTATGCTTTATGTGAAATGCACGTATTTAGCAACAGCCCAGAAGAAGAGAAGATCAAATGAAGCATGCAAAACATAATGACAAACTCAGCAACCATACAAAAGAAGATCACACTTGCACACGCATGCAAAGACAAAGAATATATATATATATATATATATAGAAGAAACCAAACCTTGAGAAAAAATAACTTGGATGAGTTGATTAGCTGGGAAGCTAATTTGACATTTTCTATCTTTCATTGTCCACTTTCATTTGAAAAAAGGGTTTTGGTTCGTTCGAAGAAGAAGAAGAGGAGGAGGAGGAGGAGGTTAGTTCACATGGATGAAGAGAGAGTCGGGAGGAGGAGGAGCTAGGTGGGGGGTGGGGGTGAGACTGTGAGAGTAATAACTATAACCAGCGCAATACGCCGCTGGTATTTATGAAAATCATGGGCCCTCTCTTGGTTTCATACTTTCATTACACGGGTTTTGTAATGAGAAGTAACGCCTTTTTGAGGTTTATTTTAAAGAAACCACCTCAAAATCATGGGAGCATGCTATACCATCGCCCAAGCGTAATTTATTTTCCCGTTGGATTATTTTAAAAATATATATTTAGGTTTTGTTAATGTGTTTTTAGAAGAAAAAAACTATATAATGATTGTTCTAATTAATATGATTTGATAAATTTAAAAATTATATATCAGTGAAAATATAATTTGATTTTAAAAAATTAAAATGATATCTTTATTAAAATATTAAAACAATAACCTATTAATTAAATCAACTAGGATAAATTTAAGTTAACCTTCTAAATGTGCTATTTAAATTATGAGATTCTAATAGTTATATAGTAGTTATATAGAAAGTAAATAAAAAATATTAAAATCAATTATTAATCAACTCAAATTTAAAGAATGAAATTGAAACAAAATTCAACTAAAAAAATGAGTTAAGTTAACCCAAGTTAATCTACTAAATATGGACAATGAAAACAGGATAACCCTACAAAAAACAAACCAAAATAAATTATAAAACTCAATTTTCAATCAATTCAATATTAAATAATATAATTAAAAGAAAAAAAATCACCCTAGTCAACAATGACTCGAGTAAAAAAAATCAAAAATTAGAAGTTATAATATTTAGTATTAAAACATCAAGGACTGCAATTAAAAACAAGATATTATCAATTTAAATTGAAGTATGAAATTGAAAACTACCAAAACTTTTATAAAAGAAATAATGAAAAAATTAGAAATTAAAAAAATAAGGACCACATTGGAGAATATAATATTTCGTAACACAAAATTGAAAGATAAAATTGAAAACAAATAAAATTTTTACAAAAAAATCAAAATTAAAAAATTAAAAACCAAAAGAACAAAGATAGAAACTAAAATATGAAAAATTAAAAAGGCCACATTTTGATTTTTTAGGGAGGAAAAGGGAAGAAAAAGAATAAAAAAAGATTCACCAACACTAAACAAAACAACCATTAGTTACACGTGTCGCATCAACAACACAACAAATAGTATTTTTGGACTCTTGGAGGAGTCACATATACTGTCTGAAAGGTGTGGATACCTTTCACGTACCGTTAAGTACTCCACAAGTACATGTTCATTTTTGTTTTTTTATTTATTTAAATATAAAATTACCTCTGATCTAATTTTGTAATTATAAAAAAAAATATTGGGAAAAACTAAAATCACCTCATCTCAACATTAATTTTTTTAAAGGGTGTTTTCATCATTTCACTATATATTTTAATTGTTAATTAATTTTTATATTTGTTCAAATACTAAATTTTCCCTCAACTTAAATTATATAACAAAAAAAGTTATTGTGAAAATACAAAAATATCATTTCACAACAAGATCTTTTTTTCTTTTAATACTAATATTTGGATGGTTTTACTATTCAATCAAGATTAAAAAAAAACTATTTATTTGACATCATTTTATTTGTTAATAATAAATGAGACATGTAAAAGAACTTAAATGCCCTTATAAATATTTGTTAAGTTTTATGGATGGAAAGAAAAAAAAATAACATTACACCATTTCAATGAACAACATAAATAAATGTGAATCTATTTTTAATATTTTGATTTTCTATCATAAATGTTAATCACATTCTTGATTTTTTTTTTTGAGTATCTAATTAATTGTTGAATGCAGTTCTTAGTTCACTTAAAAATTAGTGTTTTATGAAAATATTATGATTATATGATGGTTTTGTATGAGCTTATTTAAAAGTATAGTTACAGTTGTTTTTTTTTTTAAATTTATGTTAAAATGTACGAAAATATTTTTTTTTATTTTTTAAAAAATTATTTTTTAAATTAATGCATCAAAACAATTCAAAACACATAAAAAATTAAACTTTTAAAAAATACAATGCAAAACGAATAACCTTTGTTTTCATTTATGATTGAAATTAATGAGAAATTCATTCAAATTTATAAGTTCATAATATTTTATATGCTTATTCATGCATGTTATAAAATAAAATCAATAAAAAAAATATCAAATTATTTATAAAATTATTATTATATTTCAAATACTTCAACTTTACTATCAATTGTTTTTTTTTTTAATTAAAAAAAACCCTAACAACCACCCTTACACTTCTCCTTTTGTCCTCACCGGAATCCACTAATACAGACCCAACAAACCAAAATAAAATAATGATAGAAAACTAGATTAAGCAAACAACCAAAATGCATCAAGCTAGCCGAAATTCTTCATACGGTCACCTGGAACACCTTCGGTTCATCACAGAGTCTCTCGTGCTATCGGCCAGTATTAGATCCGAACCAAAGAATTTGCCACAGGAAAATCTGGAGCAGCCATTGACACAATGATCTTGGCATGAAGTTGCCGACCCATTTGCAAATACAGTGAATTTGCCGACCCATCTCATTAAAATGCTTCCTCCCTTCGTTCACGCAGCAATGGAAGTAAAAACCCAGCAATGCATTTTAAATTTTGCTGCAAAAATAAAATTGAAGGTCTTGAAATTTAAATTTTGCATTTCCACTAAAATTAAGCTTGATTGTTTACATACTATTTATTTATTTATTTATTTATTTTCTTCATAATAATAATAATAATTCAGGTTTGCTATCAAGTTGACCTGTGTTAAGGGCAAGATGGATCCACCACAGGAGTAGCTTTCAAGCTTTGCTACTGAGCTATATGTGACTGAAGTCCTTAAGAACACCGACTTTAGAGATCCATAGCCACTAGACTTAATTATTAGATAGTTGGAGTTTTATGATGGAGGATAGAAGAGAATCCCGAAGTTAGATGGAGCTTATTGCTTGCATTAAAAGAAATCTTGAAGCAAGGCAAGGGATTAATTCACAAGGAAGGAGACGAGTCTCGTCTGTGTACCTTACTTTTTGACGAGGGAAATTGATGAGTTGGTGACAAGAACCTTTCCCTATAAATTTGTGTTACGGTGCATTTCTTGCAATGGAGGGCCCACTCCCCCAGCTAGGTTGTTTATTGAAAGATAATATTTGATTATTTCAGCTTATTACGAAAAAAAAAATCACCATCGAATAATTATAAAAATATAATATAATATAAATGTAGTTCAATTGGTTAAGAGATTAAATTTGCTTTGTAGTTATCATGAGTTTAAATTCTTTTAAAATTATTAAAAATTTATATAATTATTAATTTTAAAATTTACAAAATTAGTTGAGATATTTATATAATTAATTGAAATATATATAAATTGGTCTGGATATTTCAATTAATAATAATAAAAAAATATCAAAAAAACATAACATGATGGTAAAGGACTTAAGATCTGCATAATAGATTTTGAGTTCGAGTTGAAACATACACTTTTTATAAAAGTCTGAAATAGTCAGAGTTTTATTCGTTCATCTAGATTCATAAAATGTGTTTTTTGAGGAGTAGGGTTTTTTTAAATTCAATAATAATAATAATAATAATAATAATAATATATAAAGTTAAAGAATGAAATATTATCCACTATAATATTGTAAAGAAAATTTTGGAATTCAAGTTACTAGAAGACTCCTAACGATAAGAGCAGCCAAAGAAAAAGTGTCTCGTATATATTGAATAATTTAAATTGTATATAAAATTAAGAATGGATTGCTTACCATAAAACTGTTTCTTTTTTTTTAATGAAATCCAAACTCGACTATCAAAGATATGTAAACAAATTAAAAATATCCCTAACTATAATATAAAAAACACACATATATATTAAAAATGGTTTTAAGATAGTGAATTACAAGCAACAAAATCAATCTGCTCATTTTCTAACCACTTTATAATTAAAACGAGAGATATTCTCAACAACTAAAATGTAATCATGAGATGCTAACATTTCTTTACATCTTACTAAGGTTTGGTACATCGGACAAATCAAGGTATATGTTGTCTTTTGTTCCTCTTCTTTTTTATCGAGCTCGGTAGGGGGGAATTAAAATTAAAAGAAATGGCGTGGGAAAAATATTGTGGATAAAATCCACAGTGTTCCTTTTATCTTGTCGTTCTCACACCAAACCAAGTGTTTTGCTGCCGGGGTATTATGGTATTTTCCGTAGTGGTCAAGTAATCATTACTATATTGATGGGGATAAACCGGTTTTTTGACATTCTTTGTGTATTGTAAATTGATTTACTTACCCTTTAAATCAAAATTTCTAAAGCCCGTGCTAAGGGGTATTTAGTGTTTTTCATTTTTCAAGCACGGTGGAATTACACAGATGCTTTAAAAAAAAACAAAAACACCAAAATAAAAGGAATAAAAAAATAAAAGAGTATTTTTATCTGTTTTTTTTTTTTCCAGTTGATGCTCATAGGTGCTTTTGCATTTTCGGTTTTGAAAGTATAGTAAAATAGCACAAGTACATTTAAAAATAGAATCTTCTTTAAAGTCAGCTTAGGGATATTTATATCTTTTTATATTGGTTTTGTTATAACCAGATTAATATTGTGGATTCACATAATAAAATTACTATTTTATCCCTTGAAGAAAAATTTATTTAGCTTGGTCTTAGGGATAAGAAAGCTTTTTTCATGAAATTCATTAGTTATTATCATGTTTTATAAGGATAAATGAGTCATTTTGCATTTTAAATGAACATTATAATGACTTCAATGTCTTAAAAATGAGAAAATCTAAACTAGAATGAAGGGTGCATAAGTTTGTTTGTACTTTGGACGCATGGTGAAAGGATCATATTGCCATTGAAAAAAAAATAATAAAAACTTGTGTTTAGGGACTTTTCAACATGGTTATTTTATAATTATATATTTGGATGGGAGTAATTAAATCTTTGATTATATGTAAATATAATTAAAAAAAGTGGTTGATATATGTGTCATGCAAGCATTATCAAGGGGAAGGTGTTCGTATTCTTTGAACATGTAGCGCTTTGTGGTGATTTATTTTTAATCTTTATTTTTTTTTTAATTTTTAATTTAGATCCTTATTATTTTCTTTCATTTAGTTCTTGTATGACATTAGATCTTTATTGTTTTGATTTATATTTATTTCTTTAATTTTAAATGATTATGAATTTTACATAGTGATTTTTTTGGTGTTTTCCTTCTATAAAGTCGTATAAACCATGTCCTTAATTTTAATGATCAACCTGATTTAACTTTGATATTTTTTATAGTTGTTTTTTAACATTAATTATTTTTTAATTTTATCGTTTGATTACTGGGCTTTGAGTTTTATTTTTTATTTTATTTTTTTATGTGGTTATTTTTATCTTATATTCCAGGTCTCGAGTTTGTTGGGTCAATCCAAATTAATTAAAAAAAATTGGTGTCCTTTATTTTTTTTATTTCGTCCTTCGACATTATAAGTTATTGAGCCTTGAGTTTTGTAATTTTTTCACATTTCATTTTTAGGTTTATCACAGTCTCATATCACAGGTCTCAATTTTTTTGATTTTTTTTTATCATTTAAAATTACATTGCTAGGCCTTAAACTTTGTGATTTTTCTATTTTTTTAATAGGATCATCCAAGGTTGTGGGTCAGTCAAATTAACTTCGATTGACTTGAATTTTTTCTTGACATTTGTTTTTATTTTACTTCAATCTTTTCTTCTAGGTTTTTTTTAAATGTTTTTTTTTATCTCTTTTTCATATCACAAGTCACAAACTAGTAAAAAATAACTTGGTTTAACTCATTTTTTTCTATATCTTTTTTTTTAAATTTTATTTTTTCACAGTAGATTGGTAGCCGTTGGGCCTTGAGCTTTATGATTTTTCTGTTTTTGTTTTGTGGGATTTTAGTTAAGTTAATTTAAGTTTACTTAATCTTGTTTTTAATTTTTTTATTGATTTAACTTCAGTATTTTTTGTAGGTGTTTCTTAAATAGTTTTTTTTTTTTTTTAATTTTAATTTCATATCACGAGTAGTGAGTTGTCGAGCACGCTTGGGTTGACTTTGATTGTTTTCTTTTATGTTTATTTTTTTTTAATTTGTTTTTAATTTTATATTTTGATTTTAAATTGCTGGGCATGAGACTTTATTATTATCATTCATGTGAGGTTATCTTCATATGTTATCCTAAGTTATTGATTAGAAAAACTAATTTATCTTGATTTGAGTTATTATTATCTAAATATTTTTTTATGTTAAAAAAAATTTACCGGAAGTGTTTGCCACCTATACAGTGAAAACTAAAAAAAGAAGAGTAAACGGTCTTCTTTACGATATGAAAACTTAAAGGAAAGCCCTGAAGTTTTCATTTCCGAAATTTGAGCATGACTGGACCATGGCCCCCCAAATTTTGGTAATGAAAACTTTGGATTAATATTGATTGGGCCAATGTGGCCCTGATGAAATACAAACTCGAGGGAAGCCCGAATGACAGGCCCATGGCCTACGAATGAGCAAAAGTATACCCCCGAAATAGACTCTTGGTGGTTGCATTCCATTGGGCTACATCAACTCTATAAATTCGAACCTTTTTTTAATATTTAAACTAGCTGTGCGTGTCTGACGTGTTGATTCGAGATTCGACCAATTCAGATGCTGGATCGGTCAAGATTGAAGAAAAAATAGAAAAAAAAACAAGGATGACTCAGTCGAAAATCCTGGTTGACCCACTGAGCTGATTGAACTAGGTCTGCTCGGTCAAAACCCGACCCTCTTAAAACCATTTGATGTTCTAACCGATTAACGGCTGAAAATGCGTTAGTAAATGAGATTGTGCGTGCTATAGCCACAACCAAAAAGATTCCGAATAAATATAAATAAAAACCCTAGAGAGAGAGAGAAAAATAGAAAGGAGAACACAGACAGAGAGTGACTGAGTCGTCAGAGCTCTACTCAGCAAAAAATGTTTCAACCCAGCAACCATTCTCAGGTCTGCTTCACTTCTCGAATTCTGTTTGTTTCCCTTGAAAATGTAGGAAAGTTAAACAAAGTTCTTACCTTTCTTATTTCTCAGTGTAAATTTCCTTTTTTTTCCTTATCTTTTTGCTACATTTTCTTGGAAACCAAACAGGAACCTAATCAAGGTTTCTGCTCATGCATGAGCATGTTTTGGTGGTTTGAGCAATTTGAAGGTCGAAAAAGACAATCCTGTTGTATTATATTAGTCTTCTCTTTGTCGCTATTTTCTTTTTACTAGTTTCTTCAGTGGAAAGAAGAACCCTTTACCGGGAGACCAGAAAAGCTTAAAAATTATGAAAGAGAGCCCATTTACTAGTATTATTGAAAGAAGCTATTAAGAGCGATTTTTCTGAATTTTGTTACGACGGTGGGATTTGTTTGTTAGGAGTGCGTTTATGTGGATATTTTACAATGTGGGTCTTGGCTGGTTTTTAATACACAGTTTCTGGTGAAATTCTAGCTTGGTTGAATTTTATTTAATTAATCTATCAACGTGGGATTGCCTGCTTCTCAATTGTAGTGTTATTTTTAATTTTTTTTGGTAGTGCGAACTTGAATCTGTGTTTTCGAGGGTGTTTCGCAGAGCAAGGCGGCATTATAAGAAATTCAAGTGGGTTTGTTGTTGTTTTTGTTGTTGGTTAGTGCTACGTTATATTTTACCAAGAACATACTGAGAACTTACTGGGTGGGGGGAAAAATTGTATAAATTTGGAACAAGAAAATTCATTTAGGTTGGGGGAAGTTTTTGTAGGACGAGAGGAGTAGAAAGTAAATGAATGTTACTCTCATGTCATAATCCCTGTAAAGAAGATTGCTGTTGCCTAGGTATGCTACTTATTTAACCTTCATATAATTGTAGTACTGTTGTGGAAATTGAGAGGAGCTAAAGCTTTTTCAGTGTTTAATTGTATATTATCATTTTACTCTTCCCCATTCTGAAGTTTAATCAGTCCAGTGAGAAAATTCCAGTATTTTTTACCTTGACAATCTTTGTAGGAAATAGCTCAGTGGATTTATAAATGCTAGAATTGTAATTTCTTTAATTTACTTGATTGGAGAAAATGTTTTTGTCTTCCATCTTTCTTGTTCTTTAGAATGATGCATGTTAATGCCCCCACATTATGTATAGACAATCTTCCTATGAAGAAAACTAGCCTGCTCATGGGCAGCCTGTTCTGTCCTCTAATTTCTCACAATCTGTGCAAATACAATAAATTCCTCTTATTGTTGGTTGCAATTTTCACCAAGGCATCTTTTTTTTTTTTTTTTCAGGATGCATCACCGTCTGCATTAATGCAAGTGGATCCAAAAGAAACTAATATTGTTGTGAGGGATGAGATGCAAAATGGAAGATTCCCACAAGCCCAAACCATCCTCTACAATTCTAAGGTTCTTAAGTAAAATTTTATTCTGCTGTAATATTCTTGGCTACAGGTCTGCTAATGGAATTAGTAAACTAATTCTGGCAAAGAAGTAATGTTATTTATGAGTTTTAATTCTGGCTAAGGAGAAACGGTGATGTCATAATAGTTAGAGTGAAAGGATTGAAAAGATTCGTGATGATCATTACTATTAATGTATTGTGTACTCTTGGTTCAATTTTACTTGTGGTTAGGATCTGTCTACTGCTTGTGTATGTGCGTGTATGTAAGTATATACATTCATACATGTCTTACAAAAGGAAGGTTTCATGAAAAAGATGCAGAATTTTTTATGTTTTTTAAGCTCACTTGTATATATTTACAATTATTCAATCTTGATACTTTTAATTTGAGAATGGTCTATTTACTAACTTTGGAATGACCCTGCAGAAACTTCAAGAAGATTTGCATGTGCTAGGGATGAAAATCAAACATCATGAGGACAACATTAAGTTTCTGAAGAGTCACAAAAACAAATTAGATGATTCCATTCTTGATCTGCAAGGTATTCTTAATTTCTTATTTTCTACACACTCGTCATGGATTTTGAAATATAAAATCCTTCTTGGACTGTGGAAAGCTGGTGAAAAGGCTTAAAAAGTATCTATCACCACCACACTGCTAACCTGGATGAAAGTACTTCTGAGCATATACTTATCATTTCCATTTCAAAATTTAATCAATTTCTGAGTGTACGCTATAGATATTAGATTGAACAATAATACTTGCTTGGGGTTTTGAGTTCTCTGGTTAGCATGAGACCTGTGGGATCTGCCATTCTTGTGTTCTTATGTCATTTTTTTTTGGTTGCTGTGAACTCCAAAATTGTGCATACAGTCTACAGATATAATATTTTGGATATTGGCTCTCTATTTATCACTAGTCATACATTTATCCTTTTTTCTCTCATCACATTCTCTCTGCGGATGGTTTTTGTCCCAGTTACCCTTGGCAAATATCATTCTTCAACAATGCCAAATAATGAAAATGATGCCCATTACTCCAATCAGAGTGAGGATGAAACAATGGAACACATTCTACAGCATGAAAAATCTGCTGCGGGCATTTTGTGCCGGCTGAAAATGAGCCATGGCACTCAAATTTCACATCCGTCATTTACCAACGATGTGCTTGGTGTTGTTGCTACACTTGGCAAGGTAGATGATGATAACCTTGGCAGGTCAGTTTGAATCTACTTGCTATCTGTTATGCATGTTTATCAGGTTGCGAACTGTACACTGCTTACAGAATCACTATAGCTGAGGTTAATAAAAAAATGCCAAATATGAGTTCTCAGTATAATGAAAGAGAATCATCACCCATCATCTCAGAACAATCTGTAAGCTCCTGTTTTTATGCAGGAATTAGTATATTGTTTCTGTTCTTTGATTTAGAAGTTGAATTTAGGTTCTACAGAATTACAGGAGAAGCAATGCTGGTTGGGAGTTTAAATGGCATGAAAATTACCTCTCTGCTTGCTGATCTATCCTTAGAAATGTGCACAATGCTTGATTCATCTTTTTCCATGTTTAAAATGAATGTAGGCTTTTTTCCGAGTACTTGGGTGTGGAGACTATGCTGGCAATTGTCTGTAAGACATATGAAGGTGTAAAAGCTCTGGAAACATATGACAAGGAAGGCCAGATAAATAAAGACTCCGGCCTTCATGGCCTTGGTGCTTCTATTGGGAAGGAATTGGATGGTCGATTTCTTGTCTTTTGTCTTGAAAATCTAAGGCATGAATCTCAAGAGTCATCTTTTGTCAATCCAGTATTGTAGTCTGTAAAAATTCTGTTTTCAGTTCACTTTCCCTTTTGCAGACCCTATTGCGGTGAATTTGTGGTGGATGACCCACAAAGGAGGCTTGATCTCCTTAAGCCAAAATTACCTAACGGGGAGTGCCCACCTGGGTTTATTGGCTTTGCTGTAAATATGATCAACGTGGAATTCACAAACTTATTTTATCTCACAGGCAGCGGATATGGTCTTAGAGAGACTCTATTTTATAATCTGTTCTCCCGTCTACAAGTTTATAGAACAAGGGAAGACATGGTACTCGCTCTTCCTTGTATAAGTGATGGAGCCATTTCACTGGATGGAGGAATGATGAAGGGTACCGGTATATTTTCTCTAGGTAATCGGTAAGTGGTCCTGCTGTCATACCTGAATAGGCAATTTTATCTGATTGCATCTTATGGTGAATTTCATCATTTTACTCTCTTCACAATGGATCTTGGTAATATCAAGGGAACTCTTTTCTGGATTGTTGACATAGGATAAGATAGAAGAAATTGAAGCAGAAGTTATAGAAGAAAGGGAGAGGAAAATAAGAAAAACAAGATGAAAAGAAGGGGTGAAAACAATAGAAAAACCACAGGGAGAAAAAATTGTCTGTTAAATTCTCATTTTTCATTAGTCAGGTGTCCATAATGGCTGTTCTTTAAACGCAATATGTCAGCTCTTGTATATAACCACTCAACCGCAACTAGACCCACGCACACACAAAAAAATAAAAAATAAAATAGAAGAAACAGAAAATTAAAAGTCATAATTAAAACTAAAAAGATAAGTAATAAAAGAAAGAAGAGAACTGTATGACTAATATATAGGAAATAAAATAAAGGTCCTCAATATCATTAAAACTCTGAGGTAATCAATTATAATCCCATTATCTGTGGCTGGTTCCCCATGAATCATTCTGGATTATGAAATAACAATTGAATTTTGCTGTCTAAGCTGTAGAGTTTGGCTTATTATGTGGCCTTCAAAAGGTTAATTGATGATTTGTGGAAGCACCAATGTGTGCATGATGCTTCTACAGCTTTGTAAATTGTGGGGTCTTATCATTCCGGAACAAATCCATTCTTTTTAGTACTCGTGTCATTGGTATATTGTAGCTTTTAGGGCTCTCATTCTAATGTTTTGACGTTCTCTTAAATGAGATTAAATACATCACTAGTTTTAAACATGACTACTCTTTATTTAAAAGGGTGTTTCTTTGACTGAAAGTGACGTGCATGGAATCTTTATTTGGTTCTTTTTACTATCGATGCCAGGTGTGCTTGAACAGTAAACTTTAAGATTTTTTTTCATCATACACGATGCATAATTCAACTGGATGACCTTTTCTGCCGCATCCAAGCTTTGTGTTTTAGATTTGTTATTGTACATTTGTCTTTGGTTAATATGAATGAACACTCATTTTCTGCAATATACTTTTTCTGGAACTTGTATGCTCTATAGGAATAATGTGGATGTAAGATTTCCAAAATTGTCTGTGACGTCAACCCTGCCTGACAACTACATTGACACTGAGAAGCAGCTCAAGGAGACCAAATGGAAAAGGGAAAAAATGCTGGAGGATATAAAGAGAGAACAAGCATTATTGGATACTGCAAGGCAAAGTTTTGAGAGAAAGAAGGAAGAGTTTGTTAAATTTCTGGCTCAAAGCTCAGCATATGCAAGTCAGGTAATAATTTGAACATGTCTTATCATCCAAAATTTGACAGTCTACATATCACTCGGTTGTATTTAGATGCTCTGATTTTGTGTGTGCATGTGTCGCCGAATGTGCAGCCACACGGCTGGGTAAGATATAAAGTTTAAACCAAAAATGTGCTATTTAATGTCAAGCTCTAGTTGCACTTTGAAATGGCCCCCCAGGAAAGCGAGAAAAAAAAATGATAGTTGCTTTTTAGGGGAACAAATAATGAAACTAATATTTTCACTTCACTCTATTATTTTAATGAAATTACAATTATTCGACTGATAAAAGTAGGACATTAATCATCTTCTATTGCATTGTCTTCTATCTATATTGAAAACAGTTGAATGAACTTCCAAGGCAATGATCATGCGTTCATGTTCATAGTTTAGGTCCTTTTTACAAGGAAAATGTTAATGTTGAGTAGTTGTGTTTAATAAATCTGAAATATGGTCTTCAATGGAATCAACAGATGCAGACAGGATTTACACCAAGATAACTTTTTAGTTGAAGAAAGTTCAAGCCTCGTGGAGGAAATGGGATGGCCTTCAGTCTGAACATGTTCTGGAGCTCTGTTCGGATCAAACATTTTCCCTCCTATTTCTGGGCAAAGAATATCTTGACTGTTCGGTCATGAAGTTTTTGATTCACTAAGAGCAATTGCCTCTGCAAATTCTGTTGTGCTGGATCACTAGTAATTGAGAGTCACTACCAATCTCTTGTTTGTTCATAGGAAAATCCCAGCACACGATTGTCCATGGGATGCAGATCCTTGTACTAGGAAAAGTTGCAATCAGCATTAACTTGTATTGGTCTCTTACTGGTAGATGTCTGTTTTATATCATCCAAGTTGTATGTACATGTTCATAATAATGCAGTTTAGGTCATTTGCCCATCAAAGGCTGCTAATCCTCTATTGTTTCTTGTCTCTTTCTAGTCCCCCTTTTTGACCCCACCCCCAACCCCCCAAAAAAAAAAAAAGGGAACAAAAGGTTGATATGGTCCCATTATGAAGTGCTTCTTGTTTCTTGACTTGTGATGCTTCTTTTGCCTTGTAAACAACACAATTTATGCTTTAATCTTCTCATGTTTCAAGCATATATCCTTGGATATGCCTCAGATTCAATAGTCCTCTGTTCACACATTTTTGTCTCCTCCAAATCTGAGATATCAGTGATGACCGGAGATGCTACGAAAAATGCTACAACTTCCAAGCCAAAAATCTCCAATTTTAGTTGAGATTATTGTAGCAAGTTAGAGGACAATAATTTGTGTTTGTCTATTTTATGTGATTTAACTCATTTATAATTTAAATTAATAACTTCAAAAATATTTTAAACACAATAATTTGATTTAATAAATGGATTCCAAATTCGCTGTTATATGCCTTGTACCAAAGTAAATAAAAAAAATAGCTTGTCGCACTGCCTACTTTCTCTATTTTTAGCTGATTTGGAAATAGATTTGAAAATAAATAAATAAATTTATGATAAAAAAAACTATTACGGTCAATATAATAATAAAAAAAGGGGCAAATGACCTTCCAATTATAACAACCAATTAAATATTTCCTCTTTACCATTTTTATTGGCCTTTATCGGTTTTGAAAATTAAAAAAAATAAATATGTAAACTATTTTTAATTGATTTTGATGATTAAAATTTTTAAAAATTAAGGTTTAAGAATATTAGAATTTTAATATATTATAACTATTTAAAATTTTTTAATTGATTCTATGGGCTAAAATTTTCAAAAATTAAGTCTTAAAAAATATTAGAATTTTAATATTATATATATATATATATTTTTTTTTTTTACTTTTTATCTAATAGAAAATTAAAGAAAACAATAAGTCAAAGACATGTTAAATTGACAAAATTGAAAAAACACCCAGAGTTCAATTCCGGGCACGTGTCTATAACAGCTTAGCCCTAAACATTGAAGCGAGGCCGTATGTAGCAGAACCACATCATCTCTGTCTAACTCCAAGAAAAAAGCTTTGAGGTCAGGGACAGTCACTTCGCTGTTACTTCTTTGTAAGTATCCCACTCCCTCTCGCTCTCTCTACTGATTGAATTTTGAATCTCTTATGAGGTTATTGACATGGATTTTATCTCTTCTAAAATGGGTTTGCTTTATATTTTTGTTATTGCTTTGATTTAGTTGCTTCTTCTGATTTTCTTTCTCAGTTCCATGTTTTCCCGTTTTCTGGAAATGAAAACTAGAGAATTGATAGAGCTAGTAATTTGAAGTGAACTCATTTCACCCTTGTGTAGTGGAAAGGAATGGGATTTCTTGTATACAAGGATCGAAAATATATTTTCGAATTGAAATTTTTGATTTTTTTAATTTTTATTACTGGCTATGGGACAAAGTCTTGTCTTGGGTATTGAGTTTGATTTATGTATTGTTACCTAGGTAAAGTAGGCACAAACTACATTACAAGTTTGGTGATATTGATGTCTTAATCCTAAATGAAGTTTGTTTTTTGAGAGTAGTTGTAGTTACAAGGGAGAATTTGTACAGCTGGAAATTATTAGTTATTTTAGTCATTGTTGACAGAAATTTTATGATGGCAGTTGCTTGCATTTTGCCAAATGTAATTAATAAATGGTTAATCCATGTTTTGGGGCAGCCTCTTCTAGACTGAATTAAAAAGCATGTGTTTTTTGCTTTTGTGAGGTGTGGTTTGTGTTTTAAGAGGATTGTACCTTTCAAAAAAGCTAATCACACCTCTAAGCCAAACACACACTAAAGATCTTCATGTTGTTTACCTCAATCGCATGCTTATGTAAAGTGCTATCTGGGATGAGAGTGATGTTTGGCAGTTAACTTAATTCCGTGTTTAAGTACAAGTGTCGATTTAGGATTACAGATGGACTGGTTCTTGGAAGATTTTACCGGAGAATATTTGGTTCCCTGATGGAAATTGCACAATTTTTCTCTTGCTCTTCGTTGCGTTGTTTTCCTTAATTGTGATTTATTTTCACTCTGTTCTATTGCTGAGGAAACAAAACAAAGGAAAAGGAAATGAAATGGAAGTTTTTTTTAAAACCACAATTAATATTCTACTTTACTGAATTTTGGAATTGCGTTGTTATCACTTTTGAAATGGGTGTGATATTTCTTTTTCTTTCTAATGTGGATTTAGCATTTTAGCTGATGATTTATTAATTTTTTGTTGTTAGTTCCAAGTTTTTTGGTTTTCTGAAAAGGAGAAGTGCAGATTTGATACAGCTGCTACTAAATGGTTTGAGGTGCATCCATGTCACTGTTTTGTGCTAGTAATTGCTTTTGTGTAGTTGTATTGGCCCATTAGAGTGATGCAATCCTAGTTGGGATAAAAGGAAAGTTGGAAGTTGAAATGCTGGAATTCATAGGAAGTAAGAACAAATACAAAAACTTTAGAGAGAAACTCTTCTCTAACAACTGAGATTACAAAATTATATTCAAGACTGACCAGGAATATAATGTAGAGCCTAATTTATAATGTTTCAACAGCTGTAAAAACCATCAACAATGGTACACACACACACACACACACACTGCTGCCATAACTTAGACATTGAAAGAGATTAAAGTCAGGATTTGTGGCTCAAAATCCAGCCACATTCAGCCCTCAAATCCTGCTGAAAATCAGCAAGGAAACCATAATTTTAGTCTACATTTTCAGCTGCTCACCATTCTAGATCTTGCTGGAAATCAGCAAGGAAACCAACAATTTAGTATACATTTCCAGCTGCATATCATAGAGGCACGGTTAAAAATAGGTTTTCTAGTATATGATTTCAGGCTTGAATCGTAATGGTGTTTTTTTTTAAACTTTCAATTGCTTTCTAGTATTTTTTAAAAGAAAGAAAGTGTTTTAGATAAATGCAACCATCTCATTACTTTCAATTGCTTATTCAGTATGAAATGAACTGGTTCTGTATTGGATTTGATTGGTGTAATTCGTCTTGCTTGGTTTGCCTTATGAGCTATATCTAATTGCCTAGGAAAAGTAGGTAAAACTGTATCAGATGTTGCTTGCTGATTTTTTGATACTATATGAGCTTTTTTTTTTTTTTGGAACTTCTTGTTGTTGCATGGAAATATAGATTCTTGTTCATCTTGTAGTTAAAATAATCATTGTTGATAGAAACTTTAGTATGGATGTTGTTTGGCTCCTGCTAGTATCAATGGCCAATCCATCTGTTGTCACAGCTGCTGCTTCTAGGCCGAGCTAAAAATCTTTTTTTTCTTGATGAAGTGATACCTATTGTTCACCTCAATTGCATTTGTGTACTTCTTTAAATATCTAGTTGGTATGAGAATGAAATTTGAGGGAAAAACTACTTGTCTGATTACAAGCAATGATTTGAGATTTGATGAATAAACTGATTCGTGGAACTTTACCAGAGAGACTTCAGTTGCCTTGTGGATTCTCCACAAGTTTTGTCCTGTCCCTTTTTTCATTTCTGCATCTTAGAGTAATGTATATATCCATTGCAGTAACAAATGTTTCTTCTTTCTGTGGCAGTAAGCTATCGAACCTGAAGAATGGCAAGCAAAGCTGTGAAAACTGTGGCAAAGGCAGTTGCAGAGTACCAGTATCCATGGAAAGAGAAGTTGGCAAAGCACAAGAATGAGCTATCCAAAGGCGTGTGGGGTTACTGGAAACTCGGGGCCTGGACACCACTCCACATCAGCGCTCGCCGACGAGCTAGACTTCGCAAGGAAGTCCTCCTTGCAGGGGAAGACTGGCCATATGACCCAGAGAGGAAAGAAATGAGAACCAAGATGAAGGGACACAAGTGTGATAGAATTGCTGCAGAGAGACGGGCAAAGACTGCCAAACTGATGGAGCAAATGCCTGAAATGTTGCTGGCATATAAGAAACGAAGGTGGGAGAAGAAGATGAAGGAAGAAGACAAAAACAAATAAACACTTTCCGTTCGACCATTGTTTCTCAAATTGCTTTTGTAGTAGCTGTTCCAAAAAAATCGCCTTCGTATTGGAGCTTTTTCATCTCCTGAAAGAATGTTAGTGAAACTTACATCAACTCTGTATTGCTTCAATGTTATTCCGTTGTTTATGGAAACTAAATAGAATGTTTTTTTTTCCTGTATAAACTAATGGAGAATGCATTGAATTCTCTCCTTGTAGAGCATAATCGAAATGCACCGAAGCTTCCTTAGCTTCTCAGGTTGGAATGGGAACGCTTCGTGTTTTTAAAAATTTTAAAAATATTTTTTTTGTTTAAAATATTTTTTTACGTCTTTAAATTATTTTAATATATTAATATTAAAAATAGTTTTTTTATTTTAATACATTTTTAAACAATCATTACTGTTACATTTTTAAACAAGTTATTTTGGCAGATTATGATGCTTAAGATATCAAAACATCATGCCGCAGGACAAGTCATTGAAGTGTCCGCTTGGGAATGTTTTTCAAAAGACAGTTATTAAAGTTTCCGTTTGAGAATGCTTTTTAAAAGTATTTTTAAATTTTTTTGAATTAATATATTTTTAATATTTTTTAATTATTTTAATATATTAATCTCTACTTGTTCGCATTTTAACTACTTTTTTGGGTTAGGTTAGTGTCCATGTGTTTCAATAAATTTTATTTTTTTATTTTAAATTATATTTTTATTGGAGTTTCATCAAATTTTGATTTTTTTGACTTTAAATTATTTTTTTATTTTTATATTGTTTTAATATATTAATATTAAAAATAATTTTTTAAAAATAAAAAATATATTTTTTTTTAAATAAAACTATTAATTTTTTAAATAGCTTTTTTCATTGCAATATATATGGTAAAAACATAATCATATTTATATTATTTAAAATATTATTTTACCAATTCAACTCTCCTAATTCATCAAGCTGGCGTGGGTCAGGATTCTCTAATACAGGTTTTATCAATTCAACTCTCCTAATTCATCAAGCTTGCGTGGGTCAGGATTCTCTAATACAGGTTGGAAAAGAAAGAGAAAATGAAGGTTCCACCGAGACTTGAACTCGGGTTACTGGATTCAGAGTCCAATGTCCTGACCACTAGACCATGGAACCATCTTGCATCGTTCTCTCCCAAATTTATATTTAGATTTATCTGCATGAAAAAGTCCCGCTGACTAGTAGAGCTTATTGTGGGTGGTCAATCCATCCCACATGATTTGTGCAGATACAACAAACTAGTACTCTCAATGGCATTCACTGAGTCAGTCACTGACCAACCAAGGATTGCCATGTGGGGCAGCATAGCTTGACTTGTAGACTAGGGGCTTGGCTCTTGTTGTGTTTTCTTTCACAACTAGTTCGAAGGTTAACTTTTTCGAATCAGACCGGTTTGGGCACATCAAAGTGAGTCTAGTCAGGTTAATTTCAAATATTTTATTTTTATTTATTTTTTATTCAAAACAATAAATCCATGTTCCTTCGGAGAACACTAACTAATCACAAATGAAAACCTGAATCTTAAAATAAAATGAAAAAGCTCATATGCTCCTACTTCATGCTCTCGTCTCTTTCCTGTTTGTTTGGAGAATCATATAGGGCCTTGTGCAGGGTTCACTTTCCTTTTGAAGGAGTAACAGAGAAGAAAGATCTAATCCCATGAGCATTTTTTAAGAGAAGATGATCAATTTTACTCCAAAACATCGTCAAGCATTAAATTAATTTTGAAACCCACCTTGCAAAAATGTAGAGATCACCTCATCCTTCCTTTTACGCTCTTTTCTCCAATAAAATCACATCCCTTTTCCATTTTAAGAATCCGTTTAGTGTTATGAAAACCATTAATTTTTTTTAAATGTTTATTATTTGAAAATATGTTGAAGTAATATTTTTTATTTTTTAAAATATATATGCAAATAAGCTATTTTCATGGTAAGAAATAAAAAGTATCATAAGGAATGAAGTAGCGCCGAGTCTTTCTCTTGTGCTAGTGTTACCAAACAGCAACCTTGTCTACTCCTTGTCCCGGCCTTCATTTGTCACACTGTGAGAAACTAGACAGCGAAAACACGGATACCGCTTTGCCAAAACAGTTGGACACACAGGTCTTTTATTATTACCTGTTACTTGCTTTTCAGTACTGATAGGAACAGGCTCCTACAGGAGGGCGTTACTTTTGTCAATTTCAATTTTCAAATGAAAGCAGTAAAGACCCTTGATTTTCTGTAACTTGCAAGATTCGGTTTTTTGATTTTATTGTCTCTCAAAGAATGAGAAATGGTTGATGATGATGATGGGCACAACAGGTGTTCAAGAAGTGCAGGCAAGTGGAGGTGTAAGGAGAGAGCTTTTAGTGGCAAAACGTATTGTGAAAAACACCATCTTTATTCAGTGGAGAGGGGTTTGAAGAGAAGCATGGAGGAGAAGAGTGGAAATGGAGGTGGGGTTGAAGTGGGTTCTCAGAGAAAGAAGAGACAGAGGGAGGGAAGTGAAGAGGATTCAGGTATTTTGGTGGGAGAGAAGGAACAGAAGGTCAGTGATCATGTGGGTTTTGGAGATCAAGGGGTTCATGACTGGTTTAGTGTAGGGAACTCAGATGTTTTGGAGTGGTTTGATGATGTAGGTGCTGGCAATGATGGTGAAAGTTTTCAACTTTGGCAAAATGAAGCTACTGCACGTGGGAATAATGGGCAGGTTCTTGGTGGTGAAGGGTTTCAAGATAGTTTTGGTGGAGAATGTGGTGGTACAGAGGTTTTGGGTCTGGATGGTAAGGTTTTTCAGGTCTGGGATGGTGAAGGATTTCGATTGGGTGAGTCTGGTCTGGGTGCTAGTGAAAATGGTGTTGTGGGTCTAGGTGATCAAGGGGCCGCAGACCTATTTTGTCAAGTTAGTGCTGCTAATGTTGGGAATGTGGGCGTGGGTTCTAGTGGTGGAGGAATACACGGGGTATTTGGTGAAGTCAATGGGAAAAATGGTGATATAACCCTCTCTGGTGAAAGCATGGAGGGACTATTTGGTGAATGTAAAAATGGAGGTATGGCTGCTAGTGGTGAAGGCGTTCAATGCTGGTGTGGTGAAGCTGGGTGTGCTAGTATTGACGGTGAGGGAATTCAGGGCCTTTTCGGTGAAAGTGCTTGTGAAAACGGGGGTGAAGGGATTGAAAGTGGATGTCATAGGAATGGAGGTGAAGATGATGTTGAAGATGATGGGAAAACGAACAAGAGGGAAATTTTTGGTGTTGAAGCAGTTGGTATTGATGATTCGAGTGAGTTTGGCGGTGACGACAAGGTTGGAGCTGAGGTTTCTCCAGTGAAACGCAAGCGAGGGCGACCAAAGGGTTTAACGAAGAAGAAGAATGATCCTCGATGTCAAGTAAAACTTGGCCTAGGTGGTGATAATATGATCGGAAATGGTAGTGACGTTGGGATGATTGAAATGGAAATGTTCAGTGAAACCAGTGGTGTCAATGGAGAAGGAAATGAGAATAACCCAGTGGAGGATAAGCAAATCCTTGGTGCTGGAGAATGTATTGAGAGATCAGTTGGAAATGAGATTGTGCGGCCAAAGGCAAAGCGTGGCCGACCAAAAGGTTCAGGGAAGAAGCAAAAAGATGTTGCACCTGAAGAAAAACAGTGCTTGCCTGGTGATTTTCTGGGCAATAACAATGCTGGCATTGAGTCTGTTACCCTGGCAACATTGGAGAATGGGAGGACTCCTCTTCTATGCGCAGAGGACGATGAAACTCCTGTTGAAGCTACTGCTGGTAACAAGGGTGGAACTGAGACTGTCACACCAAAAAGGCGTGGGAGACCAAAGGGATCAAAAAATAAGAATAATGGAGGCACTGCAGGCGAGAATCAAGCAATGACTGGTGAAACCAAGGGTTGTATTGGTAGTGTTATATGGACTACGATACTAATGGGTGTGGAGAGTGAGACTACTATTGCAGGGGCAGAGGACAGAGAAATTCCTGGTGAAGGCACTTGTGCTAATGGGATAGTAGAGGAGATCATCGCATCAAAGAAGCGTGGCAGACCAAAGGGTTCAAAAAAGGTGGAAAACCTTGCTGTAGATAATCGAGAAATGCCCGGTGAAACTAAGGATACAACTGACTGTGACAGTAGGACTACTAGATCAATACAGTTGGAGAGTGAGAGGACTACACTTGAAGGTGCAAAGGACAAAGAATTGCCTGATGAAGTCACTGGTGGTAAAGGGATCATCACACCAAATAGGCGTGGCAGACCCAAGGGTTCAAAGAATAAGAAGAAGGAAAATCTTGCCAGTGGTGAAGCTAAGGTGAGTGTTGATAGTTGTGATAAGACTAATTTATCAAGGGTTTTGTGGAATGAGAGGATTACTCTTTTAGATGAAGAAGAAAATGGAGGCAGTCATGAATTGCCCCGTGGTATTGTGGGTTATAATGAAAGTTGTGATAACAAAGTCAGGCTTGCAGGTTGTGTGAATGACATGACTACTTGTTTTGGGGAAAATGATGGGGCAATGGCTGATGATAATATTGACAGTAGTTTTGGAGTGAATGATGAAAGCAAACCTAAGCGTAAGCGAGGGCGACCGAAGGACTCGAAAAATAAGCAAAAATCTCTTGCTGGTGACAGGCAACAATTTCCCAGTGATATCATGGTTAGCAATGATGGGGCTGATAATAAAGTTAGGTTGATGGGTTTTGAGAACTGGACGACTGCTACTTTTGATGGATATAAAGCTTTGTGTAGTCACGCCACTATTGAAGGTGCTGACAACAAAGCTAGTCTTATAGATTTAGGGAATGGGATGGCTGCTCTTGTGGGTGAAAAAGCTAGGAAATTGCCTAGTGAGGCCACTGGTGTTAGTGGAGATGGTCAGGAAATCATAAAGCCTAGTCTTGACCAAAGAATGGGCTCCAAGAACAAGCCAAAAAATCCAGCAGGTGATAGTTGGGAATTACCTAGTGACATTGTGGATAGAAATGGAGATGCGGGCAATGTAATCAGGGAGGTGGTTTTAGAGAATAGGGTGGTCGCTTCTTCATGTGAAGGACATCGGGTATTCTCTGTTGAGGTCACTGGCCATAGCAGAGAGGGTAATGAAATTAGAAAGCCTAGGCCACGCGGCCGACCAAAGGGCTCAGTGAAGAAAAACAATCTTGCTGGTGGTCACCAGGAATTGCCTGGGGAAGTTATGAGTGGTAATGATGGCAAGGACACAGTTAGTCTGATGGGTTCAGAGAATAGGATGACTGCTCTTTTAGGCGAAGAGTACTGGGTATTGCCTGGTGTGGCCACTGGCCATAGTGGAGAGGCGAATGATAATATAAAGTCTAGGCGTGGTCGTGGTCGACCAAAGGGCTCAGGGAACAAGAAGAAAAATCTTGCAGGTGGTAATCAGAAATTGGCTGGTGAAGTTATGTATGGTAATGATGGTGAGAATGCTGTTAGGTCGACGGGTTTAGGGAATGGGATGACCGCTCTTATTGGAGAAAAACATAGAGCACTGGCTGGTGAGGCCACTGGCCATAGTGAAGAGGGGGAAATTCCTAAGCGTAAGCCAGGCCGTCCAAAGGGGTCAAAGAACAAGAAAACTCTTGCACGTTGTAATCAGGGATTGCCTGGGGAAACCATGCACGGTAATGATGCTGGTGAGAAAACAATGAGGCTAACTAGTATAGATAATGGTTGGGAAGCTCCTTTAGGCAAGGAAGTTAAGTTGGTGCCTTGTGAGGTCAATGGTGTTAGTAGAGATGGAAATGATACCATGAAGACAGATGTTAAGCATCACCAACCTGGGAGTCTGAAAATAAGGAAGGAGGGTGACGGAAATGAGGAAATCCAGTGCAAAATCAAGTGTAAAAGTGATGGTGAGGATATTATTATTTGTCTAGCAGGTTCTGAGAGTGAAGGGAGCATGCTTGAAGGTGAGGAAGATAGGATAATAGCAACTGAAGCTGCTGGTGGTAATGAAGCTGGCACTGCGAATCCCCAGTCTAAGATTGAGTGTGCTCAACCTGAAGCTTCAAATAGAAAGAAGCTAAGTATTGCTGCTAAAGAAGAAGAGAGGCAGAATGGAGAATTTACAGGCAAAGATGATGGTGAAAGTAAAAGGCCAAACAATAAGCAAGTCAGACGAAAAGTCTTAAAGAGTAAGAGAACTATTCTGTTAGCGAAATCTTTTGACCGTATATTGAGGCAGAAGTATGGAATGAAGAAGGAAAGTAGGGAAGATTTGGGAATGGACAGGGATATTCTGGTTGAGCAAACTGGTCACTCAAGCAATATTAAGAAGAGGCCTAGGGGAAGGCCACCAAAGCACAACCGATCAGAAAATTCAAATTTACTCGTGAGTTCTTCCAAATTCATGTTCCATAAGCTATTTGAAATGGATATATTAGCTACCAGATATTTGGCCACTAGGAAAATGCTTGGTGAGGCTGCCAAATTATATTCAAGCTATTTGAAATGCTTGATGAAACATTGGCCTTCGTTATTTATAGTTGAAGTGAAATGTAAAGGACCAAGTTGTGAAATACAGAATAGCATTGGAATTAGTAATGATATATCTGGTAATAAAATTTGCATTCTGCATTTTCATTTTAGTGTTGTATGGACTGACTTCTTTTATGGAGTAGAAGTTCATAGGCTCTAACTTGGAATCAGAGAGCTCCAATATGAATGTTGAAGTCTGTTTTAAAGAGTGCCTAAATTTTTCTGCACAGAATTAAATTGCTAGTTTCTAAAATGTTGCACGCAGAACCTTCTTAAGCAGATTTTACATACTATAAAGAACTGAAAGCACCTAAATATAATAGCAGCAGCTTTAATTCTAGCCTTATACCAATGTTCTATTTTCTGTTCTCATCTGTGGTTTGTTGCATGTGGGATTTCTAAAGATTCTGAAGTTATGTCCCGAGGAGTATCACAGTTTAAAATTTCTATTTTTTTTGTTAATGTGAAATTACAGTGTACCAACATTGTGATCCTTGAAGGATTTAGATTGGCCCATTCTAACGAGGTTTATGTATCAGGGTGCCAACAAGAAAAACGAACAGAAGACCTTGATGTGCCACCAATGCT
Source organism: Populus euphratica (assembly GCF_000495115.2). NCBI lineage: Eukaryota > Viridiplantae > Streptophyta > Magnoliopsida > Malpighiales > Salicaceae > Populus > Populus euphratica. The sequence goes on along the minus strand of NW_011499981.1, from coordinate 110,857 downwards.
GCAGGAATAATAGGAGTGGTGTTATTATTTGTTCTAATTGCAAAAGAAAGCGCTATTGCTATGAGTGCCTTGCGAAGTGGTAATGGGGTTTTTTCCCTCACAGCCCTTTCACTCATAAACAGGACAGTTGAAAAAATTGATGTTTGAAGTATTTTTTATGTTCAAGAAGTTACTTCTTCTAGTTAACATTAGAATTTAGTTTGAAACAGTTCAAAATAGAAGTGAATTGCTTTTTTGTTCATTTAATCCCATTTAACTCTTGGTTTGCAATTTAAATTTGATTTTGAAATAATGTTTAGGTACCCTAAGAGAACACACGAGGAGATAGAGATTGCATGCCCATTTTGTCGTGGTAATTGCAATTGCAGAGTATGCCTCAAGGAAGATGTAGTTGTGCTCGTGAGTGCCTTTTGTTTCTCTCTTCTTTAAGTTTTCTTCATTTTGTCTCTGTTGCTGTACTTCTACTTTTAGATTTTCATGATGCCAAATGATATGTGGTTTTGACAGGCTGGTGATGATAAAGCTGATGCAAATGCCAAATTGCAAAAGCTTCTTTACCTGCTACACAAGACTTTACCTCTCCTCAGGCATATTCAAAGGGAACAGAACTCTGAAATATATGTAGACTCCAGGATCCATGGTATTACATTTTGATGCAGTTATTGGTTTGTAAAGTTGAGTCTTGCTATACAAATGGATGGTCCAAGTTGCTTAATGGCGTGTTTGTTCTGGTTTTGTAGGTAGCCACTTAACAGAAGAGCATGTAACAAAATCTTTACTTGACGATGATGATCGAGTATATTGGTATTGTCTCATCCTCCCATATATTGCAACTGGAACTTGAGCCATTTATGAATTGAACTTCTGCTTTCTTCATAGTGTATTTTATTTGCTAGGTTTAACATTATTGCTAGGATAGGACATCACCACCATCTATTTTATCTTTAGCATCTTAAAGTTCACTGATAGCAGCAGAACTCAAGCAATTTGTGTCTTTTATCTATATTCTCTGTGTTAAAGTTTGTAACTACTTAATTATTCTTGTTGAACAGTGACAATTGCAGTACATCTATTGTTAATTTCCACAGAAGCTGTCCCAATCCTGATTGTTCCTATGATCTCTGTCTCACTTGTTGTTCGGAACTCAGAATAGGATTCAAGCCTGGAGGTAATGAAGCAGAATCTTGTCACCAACGATTTTTTGAAAGAGTAGATAGTCAAGGTGCACTTGTTCATGACCAGATAAATGAAAATGGAAAAGGAGTTGGTTGCAAGACTCAAGTGTCTGATTTGGAAAGTAAGTGCACAGCTGATATGTCATGCAAGTTTCCTGATTGGAGAGCAGAGAGTGATGGAAGGATTCCTTGTCCTCCTAAAGAACTGGGAGGCTGTGGTACCGAGATACTCACCTTGAGACGTATCTTTGATGCTAACTTTGTTGAAGAGATGATTAAGAGTGCAGAGGAACTTACTCTTAACTATCAGTCCCTAGATATTAGACTTTGTGAAGAATGCTATCTGTGCCATCCTACCAGTTCCACTGAAAATGGATCTAAAGATTTTGCAGTGAGGAAAGCAGCTCATAGGGAGAACAGTGATGATAACTTTCTGTACTGCCCAAATGCACTTCAGTTGTGTGATGATGACTTTGAACATTTTCAATTGCATTGGATGAGAGGTGAACCTGTTATAGTTAGACATGCACTTGAAAGGACTTCTGGTCTGAGCTGGGAACCAATGGTCATGTGGAGGGCTTTTAAAGGTGCAGAAAAGATTATAAAAGAGGAAGCACACAGGGTTAAAGCCATTGATTGCCTGGATTGGTGTGAGGTAGGGGTTCCTTATTTGCATGTTGAAGTTGCATTTTCTGCTTTTGCAATTGTTGGTTTTGCTTATTAATGACCTTTTCCTCATTGCAATGCCTAGTGAGTTCCTTTAGCGTAATCTGCTACCATGTTTGATCTTCATTTTGTGTATTGTTCTAACAGACATGCCTTTATGGATTATCAGAAAGATAACTTTCAATCCACAGCTTCTTAGTTCAATATTACTAAGTTTGATGGGAAAACCATCTGCAATTTTAAGTTTGCTGAGTAAGTTAGGTTGAGCATTGTTAAAAGGTTTATTATAATTGCATCCACCATCCCTCTTTTACCTCACTTCACATTGACCATCAATTTCCCCTGAAATTCAAATTTTGGGGAATTTTCATTTGGTAGTCGGTAACAATAATGGTGGGGAAAGAAACAAGAGGGGTGCTCTGTAATTAAACAGACTTCAGGACTGATTGATGTAATTTAACATGTGAGATTGTTACAATCTTACAAAATTCTTTCATTGCTAAAACAGTTCGAGCTAGTAATGCACTTTGCTGAATGCTACTTGAAGAAAACTTGGAGGGACTCCCTATCTTATTCTAAACAGTCCATCAGATATGCCAACACCCCCCCCCCCCCCCCCCCTCCATTTCAATGATTAAGAACTAGATCAGGATTGGAGGAAACTATTTTTTGCAATGCAGTTTCTGTTGCATTTGTTAATCATTTGGGTTAAATGCATTAGAGTGATTTTTGCACGACAGAATTTGCATGGACCCCCACACGATTTTCACCCCCCCCCCCCCCCCTCCTCACGTCCATTTCAATGATTAAGAACTAGATCAGGATTGGAGGAAACTATTTTTTGCAATGCAGTTTCTGTTGCATTTGTTAATCATTTGGGTTAAATGCATTAGAGTGATTTTTGCACGACAGAATTTGCATGGAAAGGGTGCTTGAAAAATCCAGGCATTAAATTGGTGGCCCCACTTATATATCTCAGCAAGTGTCATTGTACAATTTCTGTCATGTATACTGGCATTGCCCAATGAACTAACATTTGGATAGTTTTTGGGGTTTTTTTCTTCTTCTTCAGAATCCCAATTAAGAGTCTATTGCATGTAGCTTAGAGTGGTAGGTTCACTTTGGGCTTCGACTAATTAAGATTTTCTTGAGATCTCAATTTTTTTTTCCTGTTTGAAGAAAACGGTGTTGGTAGCAGTATGCACTCATGATTTATATATACTCCTGTGGCATTAACATTTTGGTAAAAAAAAATAAAAAATGAAGAGTTTTATGGCAGCACAGAAGTTCAATTTCAATCTGTGAAGTATCCTTTTATGGGCCATTGTGGATAAGGACAATTCTCCGGAACACATACCATGCTAATGGAATTTATTTCTACGTTCCATGTCATAACAGGTCCCTTTGCAGGAGCACTTTCATGAGTGTTCATTGACCAATGTTACTAGCTGTTCTGACAGACAGTTGGGTCATATGTTCACCTAAAACGTAATTGTTCTAAATAATGAAAAATTGTTAATTATAGCATATGGAGTATAATATGTAATTAACTCTTGATAGTGCAGGTTCAGGTTAATATTTTCCAGTTTTTCAAGGGCTATTTAGAGGGTCGTAGATATAGGAATGGTTGGCCAGAGATGCTGAAGCTGAAGGATTGGCCCCCATCAAATTTCTTTGAAGAATGTTTGCCGAGGCATGGTGCTGAGTATGTTTCTATGCTCCCCTTCAGTGAGTATACCCATCCAAAATCTGGCATTCTGAATATGGCTACAAAGCTTCCTGCTGTTTTGAAGCCAGACTTGGGGCCTAAAACTTACATAGCATATGGATTTGTGGAAGAACTTGGTAGAGGTGATTCAGTGACGAAACTGCATTGTGACATGTCTGACGCGGTATGCAACGCTTCTGTCCAATAACTTGTACTTGATGTTTATGTTTAAGGTGTTTCTGCATATGTTCCATCTTCCCAGTTTTGCATGCTATGAACAATCAAGGGTTTTTACATGTGTGCTTTAGATTTGCATTCCCAACTTGTGTTCACTGAATTTTCCTGTTTGGAAGCGATTGCAATGTTGGATTGCAGGGTGCAGCAATCATAGATGCCAGAATACCTGATGCATTTTTCATAGTGCTTTTTCATATATAGATTTTTTCAAATGAGGTTTCGTATGCCTCCTTTGGATTAGCATTTCATGCTCATGTTTATTGACGTGTGTTCATTTGTGTGTGTTTTTTTCTGTTTGGAACGAATGGTAATGCTAGATTGTGGGATGTTCCAATCATAGCTGCTATACCTGATGTATTTTTTCAGAATATTTTTCACATCAAGATTTTCTCTGTCTACACACTTGGCTTTTTCTTTAATGTAGATTACTGATCAAGGTCTTTGACCATGATATTTCATGCAGACTCTTTATGTGAATAGTCTGTGCCACTTAATGTCATAAATTCATACTGTCTAATGAATTTGCATCTAGGTCAATATACTTACTCATATGACAGAAGTGAAAGTTCCTCGATGGCAAAGCAAAATTATAAAAAAAATACAAAAGCAACATGAAGCTGAAGATATGAATCTGGTTTGTGGTGGGATACAGAAAGTGACTCGTAAACCTGGAAGGAAGCCACGAAAAAGACAGTGGAAAGTTGAGAAAATGGATCCTGAATTACCTAAAAAAGATGAAAATATTGAGAGTGACTCCTCACTAGAGCGGTTGTATGTCCAGGAACAGAAACTGGAAGAACAAAAAAGCGTGTGCCAAGAGTTGGGGGAATTTTATGGCATTGTGTGTGGGATAAGATGTTCTTCAACTAAATCTGAGGTGACTGCTGATACCAATTTGCAGCCAGTTGCAAACATGAATGCAAGAGTGCAAAAATATGATACAAGCTCCGCTGATTTAAATGGAAGTGTGAACAGAGATTGTATTGAAGGCAACCACACCTCAGAACTTGTATATGGTGGTGCTGTTTGGGACATTTTCCGTCGGCAGGATGTGCCCAAGTTAATTGAATACTTGAAGAGGCATCAGAAAGAATTTCGCCATGTCAGTAGCCTGCCTGTAAATACTGTATGTATCTTTGTTTGCTACGGTAATCATAACTAATACTATTTCCATTGACATCATTTTATTAATTTCATGTGCTGCACTTGCTTCAGGTTATTCATCCCATCCATGACCAAACCTTTTATCTAAGTGAGAAACACAAAAGACAGCTGAAGGAGGAGTTCAGTAAGAAACTATTTTTCTGAATTAGCTGTTTAGTTATACAAAGGAGTCTTCAAGATTGTGGAACCGTATCTTCTTTGCAGATGTTGAACCTTGGACATTTGAGCAGCACCTTGGTGAGGCTGTTTTCATACCTGCAGGATGTCCTCATCAAGTGAGGAATAGACAGGTTGTGCTCCTTTTGCATTAAGCGTTTGTATTTATGATGATGAATATTTTTAGCTTCCCTTATTGGATATCTTTTTTAATAGTCCAGTGATTGTATATGTTAGGTTTCAAGTCAAAATCATAAACAGTGACATGTAGTCGCAGACTTATGAGCTTATCTATATATTACTAAAATTGATATGGATTTGCATTTTTAAATTTGAACACTCAAAATTAATAGATAGAGGAAAGATTACAACCTGTAATGTGAAAGTCACATAGGATGTTTTCAGCATCTTTGGTCAGGCTATACTGAATGTTTTGATCTAGATTTTGTTGCATGCATGGCTAACATCACCGTACACTTGCTTTTTCCCAGTCATGCATAAAAGTGGCCCTTGATTTTGTATCCCCTGAGAATGTTCAAGAATGCATTCGCTTGACAGAGGAGTTTCGTTTGCTTCCAAAGACCCACAGAGCCAAGGAAGACAAATTGGAGGTGAATTTCCCTGATGTAGTTATGCAACCTCCTTAAAATGCATGCGACAGTTGGTTTTCATTCTTTTTCTATCTCAAAAGCGTTGTATGATTATAAAAGCTTAGGTCAGATGTTTTCTCCATGCTTTTGAATCCTTGATTAACATGGATGGTTAGCTTAGATGTTTGTTAAATAAGCATATTTTGTCATATAGATAAATATGCATGCCTTGGGCTGGGAAAATAATCAAAGCTTTAAATGCTCTACTCCACCTCCTGCATGCAGTTCCATGTATGCTTTGCTAAATTGACTTTTAGCTGCATATGTTTTATTCAATATTGCATACCTTTTGTCATCCTTCTCAAAAGAGATTGCTACTAAGTTGCATTTCATAATGGAAGCTTATCAATGCCATGCATGTGAATTTATGAATTATGTGTCCAATTTAAATGAGTTTTCTTCACTCCAAAAATACTTTCCCATTTTTGTAGGTGAAAAAGATGGCACTATATGCTGCCAGCGCTGCTGTAACTGAAGCCAAAAATCTGACTTCTTGGGTAACTGAAGCCAAAAATCTGACTTCTTGAGTAAGACCAGTTTTGCCATAGGCCTCATTAACTGTTGCCAATCCTTTTCTTGTTTTCTTGCTGGGAAGCCTTGATTTGGGAGATCAATATGTTTTGTAGATGTCTTTCTTGCTTTTTCCATTTGTCTGCTGTAGTGAAATAAAGTTTGCAGGTTTCTTAAGGTCATGGGAGTTGCGAACTTTGATGTAAATTGAACCCGCTTTGACATTTTAAAATCTGACAGATTTAGGATCATACAGTAGAGAGATATCCTATTACAGTTACCCTAATAACCATGATAAAGTCAATTTAGTACATTGAAGCACAACACTACTAATGCAAAAAAATCTATGTAAAATGGTGGTATTTTGGAAAGGTGCTATGTAGTCTCAAAAAAGGAAAATGATATGCAGAAGATATAGATGACTCTTACTAAGCTATATAATATGGTTCTTCCATCGTTGGATGGCTTTCATAGTGTGATCAAGACTGCAGTTCTTATGCTACGGTAGTTGAACATTCAAGGTGCCAGTTTAAATTTATCATCAAGTTATTTGTATTTTCCAAAAGGGGGAGGGGGACACCATTGAAGCTGAAGTTCAAAAAACCTCCAACTGAAGAGAATGAAGAGACGTGGCTGCCTTAACAGAATAAACGAAGGCACCAAGCCAAGGTTATGGAATTGAGCACTGAGATAAGAGAGAGGAGGTTATTACACATCAGCTACAGAGTCCAAGACCTTCCAAACACAGACCTAGCATGGTTATATTAGTATAGTGACAAAATAGTGATAAAGAGTCATCATATAACGTTGTTCATGATCTTTTTTGATGATGCAAGTGAAATTTTAACAAAAAACACAGACCCAGCATTTCGAGGATGGCTTGATGCTGCAGTAGTAACGCCTGTTTTGATGCGTGTGAATATATCATCAGGTGGTTGCCACTTTTTCCTCATCAACTATAATGATATGTATTTTTTATAGTTGTGTGCTGGTTCTGTCCATTTCATCAAATACAAACATGAAAGCCCAAGAGCTTCATTTTAAATGAAGGTTGCTTTGTGCAATTACTCTAATCTAATGCAGAAGATGATAGTTGTGGTATGTGTAATTCCCTTTCTTCTTCGGGTTTGTTTGTCTTCGCCGTTTCAAAGTGGGTGTTTATTTCATTCCAATCATAGTTTCAAACGCGACATTACCACAGCACCTCCTTTTTTGTGTGGTTGAACTGTAGGTCCGAAGGACCAATTCCTAAATCCCCACCCCATCCATAAGATCTGAGCTTGAAAATTGTAATCTCGAGGTGGAAACCTCGAGTCTTAACGTAAGGTTTAAATGAGTTTCGGTTACTTGAACTACATGCATTTTGCTAGCCTACTTTTGCTGCTTTGCTTATTGTTCAAACTTAAAACAGAAGGTCTTGATATTTTAGAAAACTTGAGGAAACGATTCTTGTATTAGATAAAGACTAAGTTTGCCAGTATTAACATTGCCAGTAGTAACATGTCTACTTAATAGTGTTGAAATATCATAACCAATGGAGCTTCACTGAAATGCTGGCCATGAAAACAGGACTTGACCTCTGTTTCGTCCTAAAGTCTTGTGAACTGTGATCGCATGGAATACAATCCACGGTTGGACTTGGACAGGGGACGTAATGAAATGCTTTTCGAAAGTAAATGTTCGTTTTTTCGACAGCTAAAAGCCTAAAACAGCCAAACAGTTATGAGGAACAATAAAGCTTAAAACCCAGCCTCTGAAAATGCCAAAGCCAACCTGCAAATTGTCTCCTGAGTTCTAGGTAGTAAACCCCTTAAAATGCCCATGACCTTATTCAGCGAGCTCAGCCCTTAAATTGTCTTCAGAGTAGCACTTTTTCTTTAGTTTATGGCCATAGAATCCTTTAAATAGCTTTTATACACCGAACTTAAGTCCATCTTTTGGATACTGTAAAAAACAAGCCATCTATCACTTCAATGGTTTGAACCCTAGTGCTCAAGAGGGAGGGGGCATCCCTCTTATCACCGAGGCATTATCTCCTCTAGTTCTTTCTAGTGGCATATATACTTCATTTTCTATTCTTTTTTCATCTTCCCAGTTCCCACTCTAGCTTAGCTCATGAACACCTCTATAAAACACGCTCAAGACTCCGCAAAGGATTTAGTGAATGAATTCAAAATGATACTGCTTCAATTTTTTTTTAAAATTAAAATAACATTATTTGAAAAAAGTATTAAAACAGATCAAACCATGCCTCACCTGAAAAAAATATTAAAACAGATCAAACCATGCCTCACCCAGATCTTGACCGTGGTGACCAAGTTTGACCATATTAATTTTACCTGATTTAATATTAAATTCAATTAAGTTGGTATGTCAAATCAAACTATTTTTAATAATTATTCAAATAAAATAAATTATATATTTTAAAAGATGTATCTTGAATAATGAAATTAATTTACATGAAAGTTTTAGATATATTAATGAAATATAAAAAAAAATTACATGCGTCAACAACAAAATAGAATTGTTGGAATTAATCCCAACAGTACTAGATTCAAGCAACTTGCACAAAAATTGCAAGAGAAAAGAAAAAGGAAATCTCAATAAGTTGTTTCAATTCAAGAAATCCAAATCCCAAAAGGTGTAAGGAAACACCATCCATTCTATCTTCATGAATCAAAGGATTATCCTTTTCACCTAAAAGGTGGTGGTGGCAAAGAAGATTTGGCAACTATATTATTTGATTAATTGGGTCCAATTGTCTAAAATTGACAAATACAAAGTCAAATCAACCAATTTTGTTCACAGGGACTTATTTGCTGACTGAATAAAACTACAGGAGCTAAATTAATAGATTACCCATGGATATATAAAGGTAACACATTACAAGCAGATAATCCTACAAGGTGTTTCCATTTAGCCCAATCAATCTCCCCCTATTTCTCCTTTTAATTTTAATTTCTATTTATAATAACTACAAAAATTATTCACCAAAAAGAAAAAAAAAAGAAAAAAAATCTCCACCTAGACAAGATACTAAAAAAAAATCAAGGACATACCCATTTCAATTCACACCAAATTATCCAAATGCCCCCTATCAATTTCCAATCTTGACCACCCTACAAATCCTAATTTCCCCTTCTTTGTTGCCCCTTCATTTCTATCTTCTGCAGCAAAATTCTCAATATACATGACAATTTGAAAATCCAAAGCATACCCACTTCAATACACACCAAATTATCCAAAATCCCTCTGCAAATTTCCAATCTTGGCTCTTCTACGAACCCTTAATTTCTGTACTCTCTTTAGCTTGATTTTCCCTAACTTTCGTGGGAAAGTTCCATCACCATGGCTTTTGCTGCAGTTAGATGCAAACCCCCTAAAGTAACTGCTTCTCAATTCAGATACTTCATGTTCAATTACATGCATGTGGGCAGTCGGTTGTCTAGCTCTCACTGTGCTAACAAAATTGCAACAAGGGATGACCATTTTGCAAATACTCCTTATCACTTCACTTCTTTCAAGCCCGTTTCACTTCGTGGGGAATTTTTTGAAAAGAGTACTCAATTGTTGGGAAATATGAGAAGTAGAAGCAGTAGTTCTGATAGAAATTGGAGAGAGACAGTGAGTAGTAATAGTGGTGGTGGGTCTAATTATGGGGACCCACCAGAGGTGTGGCAACCACCTGGTGATGGTGTTGCAAAGATGAGGGTGAGTGATGGAGGCGGGGATTTCAAGGTATGGAGTAGAGGTGGGTCTGGTTCAAAGGACGGGTACTGGGGTGGGTCAAATCTGGGGAGTAGTTTTCCAACACCGAAAGAGATTTGTAAGGCACTTGATAACTTTGTTATTGGACAACGGAGAGCTAAGAAGGTGAGGTTTCTTTATTTTGGTTTGGCATTTAGTTATTTTTTGTTTTGTTTTTGGAGTGATTTTTATGTGTGTGGAAGTGAAAAATGATTTTTTTTGCTCTTAGATGCAATAGAAGTAGCTTTCAAATTGAGCTTGAAGTAGTTTAGGAAGAAAAAGGCTGTCTTTGGATTGTTTTGTCAGTGCCATTGTATTTTCGGTTATGGCGGCTAAAAATTGAGTTTGAAGTAGTTTTGGAAAAAAAAGGCTGTCATTGGATTGTTTATTATCTTTAATTAGTTCTAGTTTTACATGTCATATTTTGTTCATGCTTCCTTGCTTTAATGAAATTTCTTGAGACAGCTTTTTATGGGGCAATGGTTATGGCAATATAAAAAGGATACATGTTGCCATTACTGTCATTTTTTTTTTTTAAAGTGAAGAAGGGAAAACTATCTGTATTTTGAATTTTGTCTTATTGTTTATTGGAGTTCAGTATGCATGTATACAATGGACAACCCATATGCACTCCTATGCTTGCATGCCATTTTGAGTCATTTCAGTATTGTCTATGCGCTTCTCTTCTCTTTTTCTAATTTGGTTCCTTGAACAGGTGCTCTCAGTTGCTGTTTACAATCATTACAAGAGAATCTATCTAGAGTCTGTTAAAAAATGGTTAGTTGTATTCCTTAGACCGCCTTGTGTGTTTGGCCTTAGTTTCGTTGGTAGCGCCAGAGCTAGTGAATAGTAGTGAACAGTAATGACAATAGAGGTTTATTTGATAAGAAACTAACCTTTTCTATATTCCTAAGAAAGAAGGGAGAAAAGAAAACAAACATATAATCTTCTTATTTGCAATCTTACGTGGTGATTAGGTCAACATCATAGTATGCACACAAGCTGCAACGAAATTCAATATGTGCAATTAATATTATCGATTGAATGACTCCATTTTTGCACCATTTATTGTCTTCTTTTCAATTCTATAAAAAATGGTGTCATTGTTGCATCTTTTCTTCCTTTTCCCTGTCACATTTACTGAATGGTTTCTATGTACTCCCCTTGCCTTTGGCCATGGCTTGTACCCGATTTCACCATACAATAAGCAAGTTATCAAACTTGACCATCCCCTTTGGGGACATTGGTGCTGGATAGTCTATAGGATCATGGGGTCAGTACTTGATAGCCAGGTCATGCTTTGTACAGACATGAGCTGTAATGTTGTTATTCATTATGCTTATTATGAGAGTTGTCTGATTTAACATGCTTAGCACAACTTGGGGAGTTAGGTGCTACACAGATTCAGGTCTGATTTAACATGCTTGGTACAACTTGGGGAGTTAGGTGTGAAAAAAATTCAGGTAATGAAAAAGCAGATACAACTCATGTTGGTTTCCATGTACTCCCCTTGCCGTTGCCCATGGCTTGTACCTGACCTTTTACCATACAATAAGCAAGTTATCAAACATGACTATCCCCTCTGGGGACATTAGTGCTGGATAGTCCTTTGGATCATGGGGTCAGTACTAGATAGCTAGGTCATGTTTTGTGCTGATATGATTTGTAATTTTTTTATTCATTATGCGTTTTATGGGAACTATCTGATTTAACATGCTTGGTACAACGTGGGGAGTTAGGTCCAACACAGATTCAGGCAATGAAAAAGCAGATACCATGGATGATGACGGAGTTGAACTTGAGAAAAGTAACATTCTTCTAATGGGGCCAACAGGTTCAGGTAATTTGTCATTAACCATATTCTGATTGTTCAATGTTCTTGAACACTGCATCTTTTATGTCTCAATAATTGATTTGTAGTCACTTTTAAATGGTAATAGTAACAAGGTCTGAGGAGAAACCTAGCAATCTAGAGTTGTTCTTGTGCTATGATTTTTCTTCTCTCTTCATGTGTTTACATGTTATATTGACTGATAATATCTGTTATAGACGCTGGTCCTACATGCATGGATAAAGGTCACTAACAGTTGATGATTTTGTTATGATAGAATAGCTACTGATGATTATTCTGGTCATGGAAACTTCTGTCAAGGTTTTAATTGTGCTTCTTTTTGTGATGTTTTAACTTTTCTTCTCAATTGACACCAAAGCTTTGACTGTGAACGTTAAAAGAAAGGTGCTTTTATATTGATTCTTTTTCCACTCCTTTTTTACTACAGAAGAATTAGTACTGCTTCCTTCAATCTTCCTTTGGTCTTGTTTTCATCCTAAATGTAAATTGTGGGATAAAATAGAATTTCTATTAAATTGATTGTTTTAGACACTGTTAGTTACTGGTCTCACTTTACCCTTTTTGATTTCATTTCAAGGACAGGGAAGACATTACTTGCCAAAACCTTGGCACGGTTTGTGAATGTTCCTTTTGTTATTGCAGATGCAACTACTTTGACTCAGGCAAGTTGGTGATTTCCACTTTAGTTGTTGACCTATTATGAACTTTTTTTCTTACTTTTTTTCTCTCATCTTCAAATGGATTTTATTAGATGGTTGAACAGCTATGCAATCAATCAGCATCTAAGTTTGATTCTGTTGAGGGATGGCCCTTAGAATTTCTTTTGTTAGAAGTTTGCTTATCATATAAGGTTTTCTTTAAAAGTTAATTCATTTACCCAACTCACATCCAGATTAGTTGTGTACTGCTAAGTATTCTGCCTCAGCATATATGTTTCTGGATTGGTGCAAAAAACTACATTAATTTTGATGCTTTTGAAATGAAATAGGCACATTTCTTTAGAGAGACAAACATGATCATATTGCTTTTACATTCTCTGTTTTTTTTTCCCCACATTAGTTGCTAATATATGCGTATTAGAAAATCTTGTTAGAGAAGGTGATTAAGTTTCCATGAAATGTTATGTGCAGGCAGGATATGTTGGGGAGGATGTGGAGTCAATATTATACAAACTACTGACGGTGAGTTCTCAAAAAACCTCATTTATATTCTGTTTCAAGGACCTCTGCATGTGAAAAGCTGTTACCCTTTATCGTTATGAATGTCCAGTGCCATTTTGGTTGTTTCATTAACTTGTTGCTTGCCTGGCCGGTCTTAGATTCTTAGCCTACTCTCTTGAAACTTATGAACTAGTATCCTTGTGATTTTCTGATTTAGTGTGGATATGTGCTAAACTGTCTTGGTATATGGTTTTGATTTTTCCTGAGACTTATTTTCATATTTTAACTGTTTTTTTCTTCATTGGGAGAGGGAAAAATTGAGCATTCTTTGTATGAGCAATCGTTTAATTGCTTATGATCCTTTGATCCCTGGCAACTGAAAATTTCTGCTAGGAAAAGTACATATTATGATATAGTTGGCACTTGATGATTATGAACTTCTTTTTGCTTGGCATGTTTAAATTTTCAGTGGAGCATCAGTACAAAAAGATGGCTCTGCTGCACCACTTGTACTCTGTATTATCTTGCCTACTGTGAATGAACAAGTCTTAACCATTTCCTTTCTTTTCTTTCTTCATATCCCAGGCTGCTGACTATAATGTGGCAGCTGCTCAGCAGGGCATCATTTACATAGATGAAATTGACAAGATCACGAAAAAGGTTATGTCCACCATTTTACCATCAATATTTTCATCTTTATTTCTTTTCCTTCAAAAATTATGTTCGCCTTTTAACATTATTTCTATGTCTTATGCCTTCTCATTAAGCAGTCTGAGAGTGTTAACATTAGCAGAGATGTGTCAGGGGAGGGTGTTCAGCAAGCATTATTGAAAATGCTTGAAGGAACAGTAAGTGTTTCTGCCAAAAGTTGTTGGAAAAAGATTGATTTAGAATAACTTTATAACTCTATCGGCACAATTCTATTACCATGTTGCTAATGAATTAGTTAGATGATCCATCTGTACACTTAGTTATTATACATGGAAAGATTTGCTTATTGTAGTGTTAACTTTTATTTGGTTATCTTTTTACAATCGTATGTTTACAGCCATGGTTTTTTTCTGATGTAGATAGTCAATGTTCCAGAGAAGGGAGCTCGGAAGCATCCTAGAGGTGACAACATTCAGGTACCACATCGCATGTTTTGTAACACATGCATCTGACTGGTTCATGAATTATCTACATAATATTATGCATGTGTTTTGTTAACCTTGAAATTCCTGACAACTATAGACATGGTATGGTCAAGTCTTTATGTGACCCTGAAAAATGAGCTGCTGCAGTTGCATTTTTTCTTGATATTTTATAATCTATGTTTTAACAGATCGACACCAAGGATATTCTTTTTATATGTGGTGGTGCCTTTATTGATTTGGAGAAGACCATTTCTGAGAGGTTTTACATTCGCACACCCTGTATTTTTTATTTTTATTTTTTGTGGTAAAATATATGAATCCTTTGTAGAAAGGGGAAATGTAAGTGAATTTTTATGGCAGGCGCCAAGATTCTTCGATAGGGTTTGGTGCACCAGTACGCGCAAACATGAGGACAGGTGGTGTTACAAGTACTGCTGTGACATCATCTTTATTGGAGACTGTAAGTGAAAACTGGTCTTCAATTAGCAACAGCTTTTATGGTTCCCCTTTTGTTTTTTATTCAACTACCAGTGTTTGTCTTTGCTACTAACAGCTTTTAGATGATCACATGTTATATGAACTGAAATCTATACCAGGCTGAAAGCAGCGATCTTGTTTCGTATGGTTTGATACCTGAATTTGTTGGAAGATTTCCCATCCTTGTCAGTTTAGCAGCTCTCACTGAGGATCAACTTGTCCAGGTATATATAGTTGAGATGTTCTTTCTTATAAATTCAACATATGTTTTCTTCTCTTTGATGATTCTACGTTTCTGATTGAATCATGAATTTCTTCTCTTTAATGATTCTATGTTTCTGATTGAATCATGGAGTGATTTGAAATTGTTTGATGTCATGGATTACAATCCTAGACTTCAACCCTTTTCCATTGATTGCATTTATACCAGCTTGGTGGAAATGAAGTAATTGATGTACTTGGTCTAAATATGCTTGTAAAAAGTTTTCTCATTGTTTATGACCACCTTGTTTATTGGGTCTTCTCTGTCACTCCTCACTGGAAATAATGTCCTGTAGGTTCTGACAGAACCAAAAAATGCCCTTGGGAAGCAATATAAGAAGTTGTTCCAAATGAATGATGTAAGTGTTCTTCCCAAGACACCCTCTCTTTAAGATGCTTTCTTGAAGAAACCTTGTAGCTTTAATGAAGAAACCTTGTAGTTTTAATGAATTTGTTGGTTATTCTCTTTCAATTTGCTAGGCCATTAAGCATCTTTAGTTTTAAAGCCATCTAATTCATTTTCCCCCCTCAGGTCAAGCTACACGTGACGGAAAATGCTTTGAGATCAATTGCTAGAAAAGCAATAACCAAAAATACTGGGGCTCGGGCCTTGCGGTCCATATTAGAGAACATCTTGATGGATTCCATGTATGAGGTATAGCATTTCTTGCCCCAGTGTATTTTTTTTTTTAAATTCCCAATTATAGTCCAAAGTTTATATTATGAGAAGAAGCCTCACTCGGTGTATTTGAAAGATGGACTTATAATCGTATTTAAGTCTCTTTCAGTTCCGAGCTTCTTCCTTTTGGATTGACCTGCTGTAAACTGAATTTATTGGATTCGTCCATGTGCCAATGGCTCATGAGGCACTTACCTCCAATCCATAGGTGGTCTAGGTTAATATGCCATTATCTTTGCATTGACGAGAAGGGAGCCCATCCACGGGGTGGGGTAAGTATAACTTTCTCAAGGGCCAATGGAAAAAGAAAGAGCCAGACAGAATAAAAACCTCATAGATGATTGGCAACAACACTATGTTACCACGAGGTGTCCTGGTTTTTGCATTTAGGTTAGGCATGCCCAGGCTTAATCTTACCAAATGTCCTGTGAGAACCTGAAACAAAGCTCTGAACACTTTTGGTTCAACATGATTGTGGTGTTTATTAACTGTGGATGCCTCTGCTATCTGATAATTCAGGAAATGGTAGCTAAATTGAAATTTTCAGATAATCCAATTTCTGCATCTTAAATTGTGCAGATTCCTGATGTTAGAACAGGGGATGATATTATAGATGCTGTTGTAGTTGATGAAGTGGCTATTGGATCTGAGGAACGCAGCATTGGAGCCACAATACTCTATGGAAGGGGTGCGTTGGATCACTATCTTTCCAAAGAAAAATTAAAGTCTTCCAAGGTGCATATTAATCTCTTTGCATGCATACCTAGAAAATAATCCTTCTTCATGATCCTCGTCCATACTGTTTTTGGCTAATTGGTTGATCTCTTAACATAGAAAACCATGGAGGGTTCTGATGGAGAACCAGAGGTGGAATCAGAGCTTCCTTCGATAGTTGCCAGCATGTAATTTACTGGTGAATGGTATTTGTAGCCTCTTCCCACCACATCCCTGTACATAATAAGCTCACATTAATTTAATAAATTTAAATTCTGCATTCATGTTATAATTCCTCAAAAACTGTGCAGTTGCCCAACCACTGTTCAGAATTTTAATATTTTTGTACTATATATACAAATCAGCTGAAGATGATCAAGTTCTCCCATCCCATTTCTCAGCATGATTTTATGGGAGAATTAAATTATTGCTTTGACACTTTCAGTTGTTTTTATATTGCTTGCTTAAGACCACCATTATTTGCTGCATAGAACTTGCCATAGGATTGTGGTTAAAGTTGTCAACAAATCTTTTGTGGCAGGTCCTACAACTGTGGGGTGTCCCTCATCACCTCCGACTCCATAAAATAGGAGTCATGTTCAAGCAGTATAGATTTATTGATGTTTTTACCTGCACAATTCAATAAGCACCTATGCTCTATGACCTTTGATAGGGCGGAGCTGCACTTTTGACAATAGGTAATCCACATGCAGAGTTCCTTTTTAGCAACTTTTGATGCTTGAACTATGTGACATTTTCTGAGCTTGTCTTTTATCCTGATGATAAATCAAGCATGATTGAGTCAAAACCTTCAAGGAAAATGGAAATTGGAGGAAAGTAGTTCTTCGAAATCTTTTCAATGACTTATTATCTATATTATCCAATCGATTGCGTAAGGCACAATGGAACCGGGAAAGTGTACAGAAAAGACAGATTTTTTATGTCAACTTATTGCCGAGTTCTATGCAAGAAGCAAGAAAGAAAGCAAAACATCCTGACATGGTTCTGCCATTATATTTGTAAAAAAAATATCAAATCAACACAACCATGTTTAAACTTATTTTTTTAAAAAATCTTGAAACATCATTTTGGATCGGTATGAATCTCATTTAACTTCTCAAAACTATGTTCTAGGTTGTGAAAAAAACTGGTTAAAAGAACAAGCCAAACCATGCGGCATCGTTAAACACCATGATCATATAAAGTTGTATACTGAAGAATAATGCTAATTTTACACATATTTTACTGAAATCTTTTGTTGATGTTTTTTTATCCTTGTTTCAACGATCCTACAATTTTATATCTGAGATCTTTTCGAGAAGTGGTTTTGAAAAAGATTTTCGAGCAAATCACATTATGAGGATGCCGAATTTGTTTAGCAGGTCAGGATCCAGACCTTTTTTTTTATTTTAAAGAAAAACGATTAAAAAGAATGAAAGAAGATTATAAAAAAATATTTGAGTTTAAATAAAAATATTTTTATATTGTTTTTAGATGGGATATGATTTCCTCTTATTTTTATATTTTTTTGCTCTAAACTTATGATTTACGAGTTAATAATTTTAAAACAATTGACTTATTCTTTTACAAAATACATTGAACATAAAATATAAGATTAAATGGAATAAGGAATTATTTTTTTATAGAAAAAAAGGGACTAGTTTAATAAAAAAATTGAAATCACTTTTAAAAGATTTTACCCCGTAAATCTCATGTATTAAATTTATAGATTTACTAGTAAATTCTATAAATTCATTAGTAGACATTTTTAATTTAAAAAAAATCCTTAAAAAAATAGATTTAAATAGTTGCATTAATTCTTTTTATCTGTTTAACAGTTATTTTGTTCTATAATGTTCAAAAGTTTTTTTTTTAATTTATGTTGTTAATTTCCAAATGAGTTTATTAACAAAATCACCGTAATTAAAAAAAGATAAACAAATATTAAGCCTCTAACAACAATTAGATCTTTAATCCAACTCTCTTAATTTCAAATCCAACGGTCATCCTTCTTTCTCGCCTTAACAAAACTATGGAAGAGAGAGAGAGAGAGAGAGCAGCCAGTAAAAGAATTTTTTTTTTTGTTTTTTTTTTTTGAGAGAGAGGGGGGTTCTGACGAACCAAACAAGCCTCTGTCTCTCTCTCTCTCAAAACTTTCTCAAGAAAACTAAAAAGCTCGAAACTTTAGATATAAGTATGAAAAATGCCTATTATTGAAAATCCAATCTTTTCAACTGGGTTGTGTCTCAATATTGAATATTTGCCATTGTAGGCTTGTAGGGTTTCTTTTGGGTAAAATTTGTGTTGTAATGGAGTTTGATAACATTGAATGCGTGTCATCATCAGATGGACTTGATGAGGATGAGATCCATCACCAGAATTTACAACACCACCTGCATCAATTTGCATCATCAAAGCCTCACAATGTAAACAACAACCACAACAACGGTAATACCATTGGTGTTGGGGGTCCTACTGCGATTGCTCCTGCAACTAGTGTTCATGAGCTGCTAGAATGTCCTGTTTGTACCAATTCTATGTACCCACCAATCCATCAGGTTTGTTCTTTGACGTGTTTATTTTGTTATGAAAATGTAAACTTTGCGGTTTTTGAGTTCATCTGGTCTTGTTTGCTTGCTTTCTTTGTTGATGTTTTTGTTAATTTTGATTGGTGTATGATGGATTTCGGTGGATTTGCATAATTGAGTTTAAGGACATTGGTGATTTCACGTGGATGGTGATGATGTGTTGTTTTAGAGTTGATGGTTATTGAATTGAATATGTTTTTGGACTGTTTTAGTGAGAAAACAATTTTGGAATTTTTGGTGAGGTGATTTGGATGGATTAGTGCTGAATTCGAGTGCATGTGAGGAAGTTTGTCTAGACTAAAACTGTGTGATGGCTTTGTGGGATTTGCTAGGCGATGATCTTCTCATGGTTATTTTCGAGCATTCCTGAAGCTGAGTCATTACAATCCATGAGATCCTTGATCCCTTTTTCAGAAGATAATGCTTTTGCCTGGAGTGACATCTTAATTTTCCTATGTTAGGATTGTTGCTTTCTTACGTCAATTAATTGTTCGTATCAATTGCAACATAAGCTGTCAAGTATATCTGCTTTGGAATTGATGAGAATTTCGTATTTGGTTATATTGTCTGGAGATCACACGACACTGCTTTTTTGACTTCATATGTTAATTCTTTCTTGTTGAGGGTTTCTTTTCTGGAATTAGACATTGATTTGTTGAAGCAGTGATGGCTCACCTGTGCTTCTGTTGCTAAACTGCAAGTTATGGGCGTGATAGATCTATTTCGCTGTTATGTAGTTTAGGTATCCAGCTTTATCTTTCCCTGCTGCATTTTCATGATGACTTGTCATCTTCTTATCTAGTTCACCCTGTTCACTTCTTGGCCTTGTTCAGTTTTCTTGCCTCTATACTGAACTTTCTCTTGTTAATCCTGGAGGGGAATGCTAATATAGCTGTGTTTGCTAAACTTTGCTTGCAAACCCACATTAGGAAATGGATTTTGAATGTCACTTCCCTTGCAGTGTCACAATGGGCACACGCTATGTTCCACCTGTAAAACAAGGGTACAAAATCGCTGCCCTACTTGCAGGCAGGAGCTCGGAGACATTAGGTGTTTAGCCCTAGAGAAGGTGGCTGAGTCACTGGAATTTCCTTGCAAATTTTACAACTTGGGGTGCCCAGAGATATTTCCATATTACAGCAAGCTCAAGCATGAGGCAATTTGCAACTTCAGACCATATAATTGCCCCTATGCTGGATCAGAATGCTCTGTTGTTGGAGATATTCCTTTCCTGGTTGCGCATCTAAGGGATGATCACAAGGTGGACATGCATACAGGATGCACTTTCAACCATCGCTATGTGAAGTCTAATCCCCGTGAAGTGGAGAATGCCACTTGGATGTTGACGGTAATTCTACCATTGCTTTATATGTTCTTTAACCAGTTTTGCATGTAGAACAATTTTACAAGTCATGGTTAATTTGTTATAGAATATTTCTCTAACTGGGGGTGCTGACATATGGAACTTGAAGCCAACTTATGTCCTCTCTGCTAAACCTTAGTTCCAAACCAGTTGGAGTAAACATCATTAGCGTTTCAAATACGTAATTGAATTAACAGTTGACAAACCATCCATGGAAAGGAGTTCTATAAATTTTTTTCCAGGTATTGATGAAAAGAAACTGAATTTGGATCCCTGCCATATAAGAGGCAAGTAGTTTTACACTGGCTGTCAACCTCCCAAATTCAGATCCTTGCACAAAGAAAGATTTGTTGAAGCTAGGTGAACTAAATTAGTCTGCAGGCTTTTCTTCCTGCATGTAGTTTGGTATTGAGTATTGACACTTGGATTTTACTTCCTCCCCAAAATATCAGAAGAAAAGAAAAGAAGGGAGTAACTATGGCTGTCAGTGTGATACCAAGAACTCAATTTGCTTAACTGTGTAGCCTATATGGGGATAGGATATGGAGAGTAATGAGAGTCATTGACTTTCATTTGATTTTTGTCTGCGCTCATGTGAGTTCAGCAACCTCGACTTGCATTTTTCCTGGATTACGCCATGACGTTCATAGTTGTTATAGAATTATTATTCAATATTCGCTGATGGATTGTGCATATTCTTTATTTGCTCCCCTGAATCTGAATGGATGGCTTGCTGCTTCTTTTTTTTTTTTTTGTCAGGTCTTCCATTGTTTTGGTCAGTACTTCTGCCTTCACTTTGAAGCTTTCCAGCTTGGCATGGCCCCTGTTTATATGGCATTCCTCCGTTTCATGGGTGATGAGACTGAGGCTCGGAATTATAGCTACAGCCTTGAGGTCGGGGGACATGGCAGGAAACTGACATGGGAGGGCACCCCACAAAGTGTTCGAGATAGCCACAGGAAAGTCAGGGATAGTCATGACGGTCTCATTATTCAACGAAACATGGCACTTTTCTTCTCTGGTGGGGATAGGAAGGAGCTGAAGCTAAGAGTTACCGGGAGGATATGGAAGGAACAACAAAATCCAGAAACTGGAGTGTGTATACCCAACCTTTGTAGCTAAGGCAAAGTGATTTTGAAGACATTTACACTATCTGTGTGTTTGGGACTGTTGCGTGTTGTCCCATCCTCTTCCACCTTTCTCTCACATGCTGTAATGGATTGAATTAATGAAACCCCCCATTGTTTTTTTTTTTTAAATAAAATTGTATAATAAACAGCCGTTCTTCCATGAACTTTTGATAGTACAAAAAATAGGCTTTCAAGTTAGACTGGATGAGGTCAATTACAGGATCTAAAGACTATCCTAATAAGATAATTTTTTATACCACTCGGAGTAAAAGCTGCCTATCAGGTTTAATTATGGACATTAAAGTTTCGTTGGGAAGCAACTGGCAATACTCCCTGACTCCTAAGCTCCGCGAGGGGAATTCTTAAGCAGACTTGCAGGCACGGCTATGTTCTCAGTGCCAGGGAAATTGTGTTATCTGGTTTCACCTCCTCCAGGTTTGCGTCAGCTTCTCCAAGCAGATAGCTTGGGTTTTTTCCTCTTTTACTGAACCAGCAGAGGAAAAAGTCAAGTGTGTGCACTTAAACTATCATCGTTCTCCTATACTATACATGTTCAG